>NC_092804.1:68473154-68780367 GCF_040954645.1 Diabrotica undecimpunctata | reverse complement strand
TAATGTAGATTTTAGTGGAGTTATCCTTATCAACATCACAGTCATGTCTGTGATTTATACAAGTTTATTTTTGACGTTTCGGTTTTCACTTCAATCATTCTCAAAATAAAAAACAATAATAAATAAAACAAATTTTATTTTTTGTTACTTTGTGAAAAATTCTTCCAATAATATAATTTTATCTGACTAATTCATATTGACAATTCAGACATGTATTATGAATTTTAAAGTAGACGACTTTAAAGTGATATTGCCAATATTGCAGAGTTGCGTTGCTGTGACGACTTTATTGTAAGATAGTTCATTCGAGTACATAAAATCAAGTTTAACTTGAGAATGCCGTCAGAAATCCGGCAAAATCATAGCATGTGATTCGTCTTTAAAAAGACTACATGCAATGAGGACAGTAAAATTCTCCTTTTAGTGATTCCGTATTAAATCATGAGGAAACAACTAGGAAAAAAACCTCATAATACTATCTCGACATGGTAAATATTTGGTCTTACATTTTTAGTTTAGTATCAATAAACACCAATATCTGATTTTATATGTATGCTATTTAAAAGAGAAGAAAACAAAGAAGATATGGGGGTCCTAATCAATGAAAACAAAACTAAATATATGCATAAAAGCCGCAATATCCAAAACGGAGATAGAATCGGACAGAACATTACCATCAATGACTTTAACTTTGAGCCCGTCAGAGAATTTAAGGATCTTGGAACAACAATACCTGAAGACAATGGCAAGAATTAAATAATACAAGCCGGCAACAAATGTGTTTGTGCCCTTCAAAATCGTATAAAATCGAAACAACTAACAATACTTACAAAGATAAAACTATATAAAATAGTCATACGATCCGTAGTGATGTATGTTAGCGTTTTGCTATGATAAAGGCAAACGAAGAGCGACTACGTGCTTGGGATAGAAAAATCTTACTAAAGGAAGATCTTTGAACCTGTGTTTGATGAAGCAGCAGGACATTATATGATAAGAACTAAGAAAGAGCTCGAAGAACTATATCCAGACGCTAACATAATAAAAAAAATTAAGTCCAGAAGACTCAAGTTAAGTGTGTTAAGAAGACTTAAGAAAGTGGGCAAGACACCTCGGGAAGAGAAGACATTCTGACACAAGAATAGTAAGCCAGGTATGTGAAGAAGCCCTATCTGGAAGAAGACGTAGACGACCTCGACTCTAGTTAAGAGATAATATTAAATAATAATAATAAGATCTCAATGCTATGGGCGTGGAGAATTGGATGGAGATCGCTAAAGACAGAGACGAATGAAGGCATTTTGTCAAGTCGGCTTAAACCCACGAAGCGTTGTAACGCCACGGAGTAAGTTAAGGTAAGACGTATTGATAACTGTTTTAAACTTAACAAATTAGTAGCCTCGCACCGTTGGCTATAATTATCATTAACCAGAGCTTGCTCCATGTTTACTTAAATTTTGTTAACGACACATACCATGTAAACCACTTCCTTAATAAAATTAATTGTATCCTGAATTTAAAAAATTTTAAAAAATCGCTAAAATCTGTTAAATTTTAAATATAAATATGAGCTTTCTAAACGTAAATATACAGAGTAAATGTACAGGGTTATTAACGCAAGTCTAACACAGTCCAAAATCTTTATTTTTAATGAAACACTCTATATATTTTTATATTTTTAAAAGCTCCTTGATAATCTGATCTGAACGAACTACATCATGTAGGGTATATTATGAATACTACGGGCTGAAATTTTGAAATTATATAGTGTGAAAACTACTTACGGAATAAAATTGTTTGTCCTTATTTTAAAAAATTATAAAAAACAATTCAACCCGTCAATTTTAATAATACGCGTTTTTAAAAAAAAATTTAATTGTACGAGGTGATTCACGCAAGTCTAGTATAATGTAATATCTTTATTTTTAATGCAACACCCTGTATACTTTTATGTTTTTAAAGCTTCTTAACAATTATATTTTATGATATAGGTACATTGTTTTTTAATCATTAATAAAGCGCTTTGACGCGCAAATCATGACAGGACGGGCGCTTGGGCTGTGGCGTGTATAAGAGAGAGAAACAAGATCTTCTTCTTCCTTCTTGTATGTAGGCTTTAACGCCCGTTTCTTCTTCAATATTAACTTCTTAAATTATTAAAATTATCACACCGTCTTTTTCTTGGTCTGCCAATACTTGTTCGTCCATTTGGTGACTTATCTCCTACTATTCATACTATCCTATCCTCTGCCATTCTACTAATGTGTTCCACTTCTGTTTCCGTTTTGTCACCCATCCATTTATGTCTTCAATATTACATGTTCTTCTTATGTTTTCGTTTCTCTCCCTATCCAACAGACTTTTCCCTGATATTTGTCGAAGTATTTTCATCACTGTTGTTTCTAGTAGACGTCTCGTTTTAAATGTGTCAGGTCTTGTCTCCGCCGTGTATGTTAATATAGGTCTTTTTGTTGCTTTATAGATTCTTGTTTTTGTGTCTTGTCTTAGCTGTTTGTTGTCGTACTTCTTCTTCGACATCTCCGTAACTAGTTATATCTATTCCCAGATATATGAACCTTGCTTCCTGCTTTATTATTTTCCATCAATTTCAATTTTACATCGTAGTGGGTATTTAGATGTTGTCATACATTTGGTTTTTTCTACTGATATTATCATATTATATTTCTTGGCTGTTGTATTGAAGATGTATGTTAATCTTTGGAGCTCGTCTTCTGTCTCGGCAAACAATGCGGCGTCGTCTGCTTAACATAATATTTGGATTTCTCTGTTCCCCATTCTGTAACCATGACCTTTACGTACTGCTTGTATTATTTCGTCCATTATTATATTGAAATAAGTGGGCTTAACGGGTCACCCTGTCTGACTTCGCTTTGTACGGGTATACACTGTGTTAGTTTTCCGTTTATCTTTGCCTGTATTCGATTATGGAAGTAGATGTTTTCTATGGTGAGTATAATATTGATTGGTATGTTTCTTGTGTACAGTAGGTGTAAGACGTCTTCGACTTGATGCGATTGAAAGCCTTTATCAGGTCTATAAAACATAGATATGCTGGTTTATTGTACTCGATGACCTTTTCTGTGATTTGTCTTAGTACAAATATGGCGTCTACGCGGGATCTTCCAGATCTGAATCCCCTAGAGCAATATTCCCTTCCCTTAATCTCGTAAGATCTCACTTTGGGACTAGCAAGAAATCTCATATGAATATTTTTCCGAACTATTTTTCCGATTATTATATTATTTTGGACTCGCTTTTTCAAGTCTATTAGGTATTAGTATTTGTATGAAGAAATATGAGTTAGCAATATTTTGTAAGAATAAAATATTACAAGAAGTAGTTTAGTTCCTGCAATATTTTAAATTAAGGTAAATAAGGACACTTGGACCAAATTCAAACATAAATATTGTACGGAGAAATAATATTTTACTGATGAAGGCAAAAATTTAACTGTAGTAATTTCTTCCTTTTATACTGCTTAAATCTGTTGATTTTTTTCTATTTCAATTAAATTTAATTTATTTATCTTTACAAACCCATTAATACCCAACAATAATGCGCCTATGATTGAAAATATACAATAATAGCCACAGCATAGATTGAAAGAGAGGGAGTCAAAATATGCAAGTAATGTTGTTGGTAATGAGATTGTCCGAAACACTGCATGGGGCTCACACCTCCACCCCTTTCTTGCCACAAGATATAATTATATATGTGAATGGTGAATTGCGATGTTGCCATATGCTAAATTACTTGCTTATTAAATGCATAGCAATGTTTTCTAAAATAAATGATAAACTGTACAGGAAATATGTTATACTGACTATGTTAAACGTAAAATTCACAAAATTATTAGATTGACGACTGTCTGAAAGAAGTTTTGACATCTTTAAGTACTAATAAACACTAATAATTGAGATCGATGTCGTAGTAAGGAGGTACGCAATGAAGACAACTGGTAACAGTTTTGATAAAGTTTTAACCTTCCCATGTTGAAAGAATAGTTCTACGCAACGAAACTCTCGCCTGGTACTCAATTTTGACGTCTATTAGACCTTCAAGTAGTCCAAATACAACTTTCTGAATACAAAGTCTCTATGTAAAAAAGCTTATTTAGTTAAAAAAATTATTTAAAAATTCCTTTATAGAAGGTATAATATTAAAAACACTATCGGGCTACATCACAGAATGTTTTCGGAATTAATATTCCATTATTAGTACTATCTGGATGTACATGTTTGAAGCCACTAAATATATGAGTAACAACCCTTTAAATGATGTTAAATTAACTTTGAGTTACAATTTTTAACTTTATAAACTATGATGTTTAAGTTACAACAGGAATAGATAACATGGCAACATAAGACTCCACTGGAGGTTGCTAGTTCTGAGAAGAAGTGTCTGCGAGGACTTGTTGATAGTAACTGATTAAAATGACATGATAAAATACTATTAATAATTCTACTTAGTAATTTAACTGACTATTTAAACTTGAAAACACGTGTTCAAAGACTAGTGGTCACTTTCTTTCGTTCCTCAGTTCTCTAAAAGACGATTATCTACAGATATAGGTAAAGATGATAAATGTTTATAAATACGATACGGTAAATATTTTATATGCAATAGATATTTCTTCTCAAACTCTCACCCTAAACTGTTAGTATTATTTGCATATCCGACAAAGAAAAAAATATGTTGTATATCCCAGTGGCGCACCCAGGGGGGGGTGGGGGCTTTGGGGGTTAAACTTCCCCTTCCTCAGGGCCCTATTCCGACACTGTTACTCACACACATTTTTTAAGGACTCAAAATGGAGGTAGCATCATAAGAAAAATTTCGGTGACCAACCAAAACCCCCTCCCCCACAGAGGCAAATTCTGGGTGCGCTACTGGTATATCCACTAAATTTGTAGTACATATACAGTCCCTGAAGATATAATAATTCAGAAGAAGGTATCTTTTGAATTATGGGCTGAACGAAGTACTTTCACTGATGTTTTTCAAATGGCAGAAGGTGGTGTTTTACAATAAAACACGACGGGACTAAAGTTGAATAGGATGTAATTAAGCAGAATATACTTACATTACAGTACTACGCGTGCAGCGTAGCAGGTATATCAAATCAACAACTAGGGACAAATAGAATTGACCACTGGTCTGTAATAATAATAGATAATTTAAATTAATAGCCGACCACTTAGAAATTAGATAGATCTGTCTTTGTCAACCGTTTTTTATCCACTCCTGAATGTAGGTCTCTCCCAATATTTTCCATCTTTCTCTAGCTTGCGCCAATCTAATCCACTGTTTGCCTGCCACTGCTCTTGTCATCTACCTATCTTTTTTGAGGTCTTCCCATGCTTCTTGTTGTCGTCCTTGGTCTCTATTCTATAATTCTCCGTGTCCACCTGTTGTCATTATATCGGACTACGTGACCTGCCCAGCGCCATTTCATTTTTGTAATTTCTTCCACAATATCTCTAATCTTCGTTCTACGCCTTATCTTGGTGTTTCTAATCTTGTCTCTCAGTGATATTCCAAGCATGATTCGTTCCATTACTCTTTGCGTTGTTTCTAATTTTTTAGCAGATTTTTTGGTAAGGGCTACTGTCTCCAAGCCGTAGATACAACTGGTATTATCATGTGTTATACACCTTGTTCCTTAAGCTTACAGGAATGAAGGTATTTCTTAAGATATATGCTAGTTTGCCGAGAAAGCGCCCCATGCCAGTTGATTTATAGGTAAGCTTATCGGCACAATGTTGTCAAAAAGTCTTGCTCACTCGGAGTACAAAGCTCTATTCAAGCTTTGTCAAGAGGTGGTACTTTCAGAACTCAAGCGAGATTCACCCTAGGAGGGGTTAAACACAAAGGATTGTTTAAAATCAACAACTGAATTGTTTCAAGCTGGGTGGTTTTCTTAAGACAAGTGACGCTAAAAGAAACATTTGCGGCCCCAGGTATCCGGAAGTTAAGAGACGAGGATACGAAGTCATGTCGTTTTGGTAGTCTTGTGCTTAGCAAAAAAAAATTTTGAATGAAATAATTCTGTTCTTTAGAACTGAAAGAGCGGAAGTGTCACAGTAAATGGAAGTATGCAGCCAATAATACACTTTAAGGTATTATCTTTCGAATGATGCTCGATAGGTGGTTGTCCAGGTAATATTACTAAAATTACAAGTCGGATATCCACTATGATATTTGTTGCAAAAAGCCCTATGTGGTACATAGGTCTTTTTTGCATGGTACACTGATTCTTAAAAAGACAGTAGTCCAATCTCTATGGACAACCGCCTGTTAGCTGTCTAAAAACTGAGGTTATAAATTAATGTTTTTGCATAGTTTATAGATAAAAGTAACTTTTTAACTTGATCGAGATTAATGTGATAATAAAGAATAACCACAAATGTCTGAATCAAGAGCAATGAAGTTGGTAAAAATGTGTTTACAAAAAAACAATGAAGGTAAGTGAACTTTTTTCTATGTACTGTAAAAATCTTCAAAATTTTATACCTGTCCATTCTACACATTACTAACTTAAAGTAGGTACACAATTGTTGTGAACTGTAATATCTTTCAGAGTTTAACCTACTTTTCCGTGCTTAATAACAAGAGCTTAATTTTTAATAAAACTATTTAAGAAGTATTGCAATAATTGAAGCATTGTTATTTTTCAGACATTCACTCTACTTATGTGCCTGAATCTAATTCATCTAGTCAACAAAACAGTGTTTCTGTTCATGAGAACCATAAAACCTACTGTCAGTTAAATCCTGTTATGTTTAATGATATTGTTCTGAAGCTATTTTCTTGTGGCATTTTAAAGTAATTACTGTTTATTATTTATTTAATTTACTAATGTTTGTATTTTGAGAACGATTTCCGAAGTGGAAATTGAAACGTCAATAAACGTAATTTAACCTTTAATTTTGGCTTATTCCCATTTAAATAGTAATTATGTTTAATGATGTTGCCAATGGAAATTTCTCCATGGATAAAGAAACTAAGAGTGAAAATATATTTACTAAACCTTCTTGTAGTAGATATTCTGATATTGCCAGTGAAAATTTCTCTGATAAAAAAATTAAAAGTGAAAACATATTAGCTTTCTTGTAGTAGATATTCTGACATTTCTGTGGATGGCATAACACATGAACGTAATGATAGCAGTATCAGTGATGATTGTGGGGAAAATACAACCATTACCTGTGTTTAAGAACATGATAACAGAAAGGTGCTTTCCAAAAAACTGAACATGAATAACAATATTAAAGTGAACGAGGGAGATAAAACAGAAACAGTTATAAAGAAAACTAGAAAGAGAAAGCAGAAACCTTCAACTCTCTAAACGTAACGTAACAAAGGAGAAGAAACGAAATACTAATATACAGGATAATGTTAAAATGCAAATATTTAATAGTTTCTGGAAAAGCCAGATAGACTGGTGAGACAACTGCTCTGGCCAAAACCGTTTTTTTTTTTTATTTTTGTATGTATATATAGGCTGTCCATAATACCTTAGTAGTTAGAATTTATCATAAATATTTACTCAAGGGTATACACACAACGAATCAGACACAATACATGCACTGATTGAGAGGAAGAAGAAAAGACTGCCGACTATAAGTATTTCTGTACCACATGAATGGGCCCAGTTTATTATCACCTGCAGTTATTTAAAACCGCTTATTGTTTATATGCTGAAAACACGTGACTTTTTTAAATTAGAAAAAACGGGCAAAGAATCGACAAGTCCGATTATTAATAGGAAACGGAACACAGACAATGAACCCTTTCTATCCTCTAAAATTGTGCACTTGAAAGTCGAAAGAGACCACCCTGGCATTATGTTTTATAAAACAACATTTTTTGAAACTGTCAATTTTAAAAGGAAAATGAGAAGTTCTCTCGATGGTCTCCTACCAAAGATATTAGACCAAATAAATAATGAAAAATCAATTCCAATTGATAGTTCAAAATATAACCACTTAATGGAATTAGCTACATTGGGTACCTTCTATTTACCATTCCTTCTATAAATTTTTAAAAACAACAAAAAATAAAGTTGTCGTTAACGAAGACAATTATTCATGTTCCGAAGATGATTAACTGCTTTTTAATTAAGTTTTATCATTCATACCAAAAGGGCGATTGTCCTGTTTTTTATTATTATAGTACTTACCACAGAACAAAAAAGGTTGTAGTCTTAAATTATTTATTATTTTCTAGTCCTAAACTATTTATTATTTCAATACCAAACAACTTAACGCCGCGGTCGACTATGCTACTGTAAAATAAAATACAAAGTATGCTTTACCACTTTTTTTAAAAACATAAAGCGGAAACATCATTTGATGATTTTAATGGCATTTTAACCATTAACTACTATAAGTCAAAAGTAATTACACAAGTATTATAAGTGGGTCTATAAGACTCATTTTTTTTATATAAAGAAAACAAACAAATGTTTATTGATAATTTTTTTATTTATAAACTAAGATTACAACATGAAGTACCATAAATGGTTTAAACACAAATTTAAGTTATTCTTTGAATTTTTTCTATACTTGAACACATCATTGTAAACATACAGGCATTTTACACTCTGCGCAAACATAGTTCGTTTTTCTGTTTTTCTTGGCTGGACAAAGATGACATCTCTTTTTTTTTCGATTTTCATTGGCTCGGGGAGGCTCAGGAAACTTAAAAATTTAGTGCCAAGAATATCTGATGCAATAGCTCGAATCTGTCGGGGCGCATTGGAGTTTGGAGTTATATTGTAGCATTTCTAAATCCTTTGAATCCTAAAACATAATGAGCAGAACAATGAATGCAGCGGAAGAAACCTACGTTGAGTTGAAACAGAGTGCAGAAGCAGTAGGGCTAGCAATAAATACAAATAAAACAAAACTACTCATACAAACCAGATCAAATAGACCGGTGCAACAACACTTTATTGACGATATAAAACATGTAAATAGATTCACATACCTAGGAATGGATCTGGTCGCAAGCAATGAAGAAGAACCGGAAATAAATAGAAGGCTTGTGCTGGCAAATAAAGCCTATTTCGCGATGGGCCACATATTCAAATCGCGAGACGTACACCGGAAAACAAAACTCCGGGTCTATAAAACAATAATCAGGCCCATAGTAAGTTATGGTTGCGAAACATGGGTGGTGACACAGAAATCTGCCAATGCATTAGATGTGTTTGAAAGAAAAATATTACGTAGGATCCTGGGCCCAATAAGTGAAAACAACAACTGGCGAATTAGGTACAATAGAGAAATATACGAGCAATATAGCGAACCAACTCTAGCACAACATACTAAACTGCAGAGATTACGATGGGCAGGACACGTGGTCCGCATGCATGAGAATAGAATCCCCAGAAAATTATTAAATGCAAGAATGCAGGGAAAAAGACCTGTTGGAAGACCTAAAAAGAGATGGGAAGATGAAGATGAGGATGCCAGGAACTGCCTGGGAACGCGTTCATGGAAAAGAACAGCGGTAAATAGAGATGGTTGGAGAAGCCTGTTGAAGGAGGCCAAGGCCCGATTTGGGCTGTAGCGCCATTGGATGGATGGATGGATTTCTAAATCCTTTGGATATGTATTGAAATCCCCTAGTATTTCTTAAAATATCAGTGAATAATTTTAGTGTATTTCATTTCCCATTCGTACTTATTAAAACACCGAATTCTTCCAATTCATCTTAGCGTCGCCCAGTAAAATAAACCATTTTTAGAGTTGTTTATATTTCTTGGGTATTATTTTCTTTGATCGAAACCGCTTTTAGGATATTCTGCGTTTCAAATAAATATTCCAGTTTATATGTTTTGTTTATGCTAAGTTAAGCGAATGAATTTAAAAGATTATTATATGACTCTCGCTAAAGCGGCTGTCGGCTAGAGTCGCTTATAGTGTTAGTCTAAAATGTTTCTTCGAATTTGTATTGTTTCCTGTTTTGTTCCTTGTCATGGAAATGTAGTATGCAGTAGCAGTTAAATGCTTGGTTTTACAACAGTTTTTGAAGATGACCCCATGTTGCCATTGTGCTGTGCCTGTTTCAATCTTTGAAGGAGACGAGTTTTCAAGGTTTGCGTTCAGCCGGTGCTGACTTCCGCCCTCATCTTCTTATCCCTAGTCGTCATCCCGGATCTGCCCCCAGTATAATTCCAGTTCCCGACCCCAGACATGCAGAGTGAAATTTAGTGAAATTTAAGGTAACTTTTTGTGTTCAATTTTACCGTAAAAGTCAATATAGACATTTTTTTTAAAAAATAATAATTGCTTTCATTATTTAAAAAGATAATTTTTTATTTGCCACAGTTTATAGTCCAGTAACATTTGTTTTTGTAGCATCTCCCGAGTTTGTAAATGAATAGAACACATGTAGACAGTTTTGTAACACTTTTTTTTAATTTCATTTGAAAAGATATGTTTTTCATTTTTAATAATTATTTCGATAGTTACAACTAGCTGTTGTAATAGTTATAATTAGGCACCTCGAAGTGGCGTCCTTTTTAAATTACTAGAGTTGTTTTCTGTTTCATTTCTGTGTTTTGTTTTGTTTGTACCAAGAGATTCATGTTAGTACCTCTTTGTTCTATTTTTTTGTAGTTGCCCCAATTCAAACACCTTGTCATTTACTTATCCACGACCCCAGCTCTTCTAACAAACCCTGAGTGCCGTTCGCACAAGTTTCGATTATATTGCTTGCCCTATCTCCGCCCCAATAATTTCTATCCCAAATTTTCAACCCCATAATCTTACCCTATGGTAGGCAAAATAATTTCGTTACAATATAATCTTCTCTTTATGTGTGTAATGTACAAGCTTTGGGCTAATCGTTTTAGGAATTTTTCTCGAGGGATATAATTTCCTTGTCCATAATACTGTGAGGAGTATTAGCGCGAATGGAACCTTTTAAACCAGGTAGAACTGTCACAATATTCTCTTTGAGAGCTTTAGCTTTTTTAGAGCAATTTTTGACCATTTTGTTTTGTCTTTTTCGTAGTAGTAATTTCTTTGTTTTTTTTCTTCCATTGCATCTTTAATTTCAGATTGTTCGGTCTCTTCACTAGAAGTTTGAATCTGCTCTTCATCTGATGGATCCCAGTCGATATCACTGACCGAATCATGATAACTAAAAATGTCATAGTCGCTATCGCTTTGATCGGTACCATCGGCCATTTGGATGATATTGGCTTCTGCTTGTATCTCCTCAACACCTAGTAAAACATTTGTTGAAGACCACGCCGACGTTGACGCAACATTTTCCGGATCGTCAACCCAAAAATATTCACTTTGAAATAAGGCATCAATATCTTCGACGGAAAGAGGTTTATTTCGAGCAATTTTAAACTGAAAGGAAGAAAATACATACCTGTATTATATTACTTAAAAAAAAACGACAAAAAACGATTTCAAATAAAATAAATTAGGGTACACTAAATTAAACTGATATAAAACATTATTTACCTTAAACACAATAATTATGTAAAAAATACGTAATTGCTATAAGTGGGTCCAATACACCCAGCTACGTCTATAAAACCCGCTAGTTCCAAATAAAATTTATGCACTCTTCACTTTCGTATTTCAGACTAAATAAGCTGAGAATAGCCGGAGCCCCAGCCAAAAATTAAGGAGACTGCGTGGTGATCTAGAGCTCTCTGGGTCTGAAAGACCCAGAGAGCTCTAGATCATAGAGTGTACAAATTAAGAGCACTAATTTTGATCTGCTGCAACACAAAGTGAAAGTGACTTCCGCCCTTTCAATTCTAACGAACATAATTATAAGTTACATTGAACATGCTTCAAAGTAGACTTTATTGGTATCGCCGCCACCGATATCCAAAACTTATAAAAATAACAATCTTATGGCATCTGGAATTGTAAGACTTAATTGTTTGTGCTTAGTTTTAACTTTTTAACGATGCTTTGTTTATTAGTGCTGATAATTGTTATATGCATTTTTGTATGGATTAGCTAATGGTTCAAATGTAGTACTCTTATGTAATAATTAACGCCTTAATTAATATAAAACTATGTATACTTATACATAGGTTAGAGCAAAAATAATGATCAACATTAGACGAGAGAGGACAGCAATGATAGAGACATTCTAATAAATGGAAATCGATAGAAGATAGAGTAGCTTATCAGAATCTCATAACTTTAGAACTGAAAGAAGTAGAACATCTAAATGAAAATGCTTTAGATATAGAGGTGACAAACATGCGAATAAATAGTGCGATTCAAAACGCTCATAGAAAATATAAGGAAAAAGGAAAAACAAGATTGATAAACTCACTCAAGCTACTAAAAATCTTATAAACAAAAGAAGAGAATTGAAAGACAAATACACAGATAATTTTATAACACTTAGACAGTTACACAAAGATATCACAAAATCCATTCGAAAAGATGTCATTAATTACAACACTGAATACATAACTCAAGCCATTGATAAAAATAAAAGTTTTAACGTTCTGCGCCGACAAATGACTGAAGGATCAATATTTGTAAACTTGTAAATAAAAAAGGAGAAACTACAACAAATAAGGAAGATATTTTAAAAATTGCTCAAGATTTTTACTCAGAATTGTATAAGCGAGAAGAACTTCCAGATCCTGATCAAAATCAAATACCAAAAGTTCAAAATGTAGGCTCAGAAGATATCACAGATATCACAACAGAGGAAATAAAATCAGCTCTCTCGGAGATGAAAAACAATAAATCACCTGGAGAAGATGGAAAAGAAGATTAAACAAATTAATGAAGGAGGAGGAACGTTAGTAAGTGTGTTGAAAAATATGTTCAATATTTGTTTGACAAGAGGCGTAACCCCCTCCCAGTGGCATAATGCAATAATAACCATAATGCGCAAAAAGGTGACATTTCAGACTTAAAGAACTACAGACCTATTAGTTTGCTCTCCCATACATACAAACTATTCATGAAGATAATAATAAAACGGCTTGTGAACAAACTGGATAGTTACCAACCTTGTAAACAGGCTGTGTTCCGCTCCAGGTACGGAACAAATGATCATCTACAAGTTATAAAAACGCTAATAGAAAAGTGTACAGAGTATAACAAGCCTATCTTTCTTATACTCGTAGATTACGAAAAGGCGTTTGATACTATAGATCATCATAAAATGCTTCGAGCATTGGCAGACTGCCGCATTGACTACCGATATATCGCCTTGATTAAAAGTATTTACGCAACGGGTACAGCTTGTGTCCGCCTTCATGAAGATACCAAGAAGTTTCGAATAGAACGGGGAATTAGACAGGGTGATACTATCTCCCCTAAATTGTTTACAGCTGTTCTTGAATATATGTTTTAGCAAATGGAACGAGAGGATAACATGGGAATTAATATAAATGGGGAAGATCTGAACATCCTAAGATTTGCCGATGACATCGTTTTAATATCTGATAGAGTTGATAAAGCTACAAAAATGCTGCACACGCTCTATAAAGTGCCAAAAACAATTGGTGTTAAAATTAACACCTCAAAGACAAAATTTATAACCAACCTTGTAGTCAGCGGTAACATTCTGATTGAGAGCCATAGCATCGACCAAGTAATAGCTTACAAATATCTAGGGCATGAGATTCGCTTAGGCCGAGATAATCAGACAATTGAAATACAAAGAAGGATAGGTCTCACATGGGCTGCCTTTGGTAGATTGAATAACGTTTTCAAGTCTATTATCCCAGTTTGTTTAAAACAAAAAAGGTTTTTAACCAGTGCATTTTACCGGTTCTTACATATGGTGCAAAAACACTGACTCTGACAAAAAGAGCAATAGATAAAATAAGAGTTACACAACGCGCTATGGAAAGATCAATATTAGGTATTACCATCAGAGATAAAGTACCAAACCTAGAAATAAGAAGAAGAACAGGAGTCACAGATGCAGTTGAAAAAATAGCCATGGCTAAATGGGCTTGGGCCGGACATGTTGGCAGATTAACGGATGATAGATGGACCAGAAAGATTCTGGAATGGCGACCAAGGCAAGAGGCATATCGAAGCAGAGGACGACCACCGACTAGATGGATGGATGATATCAAGTGCATCACCACAAACTGGATGCAAGGAGCTCAAGATAGAAATAGGTGGAAAATTTTAAGGGAGACCTACGTTCAGCAGTGGACAAATATAGGCTAATTGATGATGATGTATATTTATATAAATTTGTTAAACCAGCGACGGTATCCTTAAAATTTATTTTCTGTCGGAATTAGGTTATTAGAAATCATCTTATACGCTCTATCCCAACCACAAAAGTTATCACATAGGTATCTATGCTTATAGAAACTTTCTTCCTTAAATTGAATGACAAATATCCACTAAATTAAAAAAAAAAGTAAAAAAATCCAACTGGTTTTTTAAATTATTTTAATGCTTGTGTTTCGAATTATTTTCTACTTTTTTCATTCACGTAAATCAGTTTTTCCGCCTGTTTTTAAAGTTTATGAAACTTATTAGCGCTATTAGCGGGATTATTTTTAAGAAAACAAAATTATTAATAAACTCTCTTTCCTCTTGACGGGAACTATATGAATTTTAAAAATAATAATTTTAAAATTATTTAAATTTTGGTGAATTTAAACCGGTATTAAAAAATACTTCCTCTATTATTTTGATCTATTTCTTATACTTGGTTTATAAAGAAATTATTTAATTATGCATACAGGAAAAATTTTCCCATCCACCACATATTTAATTTAAACTTGCATCGAAGAGGTGTTTTAACCCATTACCCACGTACATTCGTATCTCAGGCAAACATAAATAGAAACCACAAACATTCTGAGGAAAAACTCTGGCGTTGCATATAAAATGCATATGCACTGCACTCGATATCTTAAAATAAGTTATATACCAGCATCGCTTCTCTGCTATCCTGTGAATGCACTTGCACTCGGTAAGAGCAGAGAAAATGACACATTGTACACGTGATTCCTTCCTCACGTGAGGTAAAATAGTTCGGATTGGTTAGGTTCGTAAAAGGCGGAGTTTCTGCATGGAGTATTGGGTCTTCTTTGACATTAATAGTAATTTACTTTATTTAATAGGGAAAATCTAAGATATTATTATTTTATTCTTTGTTACAATGAATGTTGGCTATAAAAATATCAATTTAAAGCTAAGAATGAACTTCATTAAAACTTGAACGAAAAATAATAAATTTTGTGTTTATTATACAACCATACCTATTTAAAATTATCATACAACATAAAATCAATAATACATTTTTAGATATTTAAATATTAAAAAAAAACATGGTTGAAAGTTTTTTATTATTCAATTCAAAATGGACAATACATGGAAAAATTCTTTTTAGAATGATTAGGAAAACATAATATTGTTATTGTCTAAATAATATAAAATCAATTCTAGTAGTTTGTACTTGATACCTTTAGTCTTTAACTGAATTACTAGGATAAGTCGGTCACTTATCACGAAGAGAATCACCAATAATTCTATAAACTTCCAAATCGTTCAAACCGTTATAATAATAATTATACGTCCCTGCTGAATATATTATTTATTTATACGTCCAAGGTGAAATCAGTTAAAATAATATCCTCCCCTGTTAAAATTTAATTTTAGATATTATTTTTAAGAGTCCACCCCACCCTTAAGATCGGTGGTGAAATTATTAACAACATCAGATACGCCGATGACACCGCAATAATGGCAGAGAGTCTAGAAGATCTTCAAACCCTGTTGAATGCTGTAAACAACGAATGCACTGAAAAGGGCTTAACAATGAACGCAAAAAAAAAACAAAATGGATGGTGGTCGGAAAAATTAATATCGAAGACTCAGTGCTAAGATTAGATAACAAAATCCTGGAAAGGGTGGAACACTTTAGATATCTGGGTAGCTGGATTGACTGCAGGGTTGAAAGTGACGAGGAAATTTCGACCAGAATAGAACTTGCACGGAAAAACTTTATTAACTGGCGTTCTGTATTATGCAGTAGAAGTCTGTCGTTGACCACACGTCTAAGAGTATTGAAGTGCTACGTCTGGTCCACTTTGTTCTATGGATGTGAAACCTGGACAACAAAAATAAAAAATCTCAACAAATTAGAAGCGTTTGTAGAAGCGTGCTAGAGATCGTGCACAAAGAGAGAGAATTGATCAACATCATCAAAATGAGAAAGGTCCAATACTTCGGTCATATAATGAGAGGACCTAAATATCGCTTACTCCTGTTAATCATTCAGAGCAAAATCGAAGGAAAACGTTGGGTCGGAAGAAAACAACTGTCCTGACTGCGTAACATTAGACAATGGACAGGTCGAACGGTCGAGGAACTGTTTCATCTAGCTGCCGACCGAGAATCATTTCATCAGCTTGTCAATATGACGATAGCCAACGCTTGAATACAAGCACGGCACACAAAGAAGAAGACCCCACCCTGTTCACATAGAAATAACAATACAAACCTATGGATTATATATCTAACATAAGCATAAAAATCATGGGTCAGTGCTGGATAATCAGAAAACGACATGTTTATATGTTAAATAAAATTAATGTTAAAGGGGATACATCGTACTGATATCTAACATTTAAGAAATGTGCATAAATTAAAAACTTTATATGTTTAAAAACTTTTAAAGGTTTGATTTACTTATAAATTATGGATTTCCATCTCTTTCTCTTCTTCTTTGTCAGATTGGTTGTCCAACCGAATTGAAATGATTATAGCTAGATTGACAAAGTTCTTCAATGTTATTATGAACAGTCGATAATCTTACGTAATCAAACAAAGCAAACGTAATCCCGTTATTCCCTTTGATTTTGCCATTTCGTCAATGACTTATTTTGTATAGTACGATTTATGTTGCCTTGCAATTCATAATTATTCCGTTTTAAGCATAGTCTGATTATACGGCATTGTTTTGCATTAGAGCCAGTCAATTATATCTACTTTTTTTCATGAGACCGTCGGTAACCTTTCCCCTAATTTTGAATGATGGCTAACGTTATCTAAAACAACGACAGCAATATTTGGTAAAAAGTTCAATACCTTAGAAAAGTACTCCTCAAAAACATCGAAGTTTTTGAGGATTATGGATAGTCCAATGTGCATGATTATTAATCTTTGACCTTATTCGGCGAAAGCGGTTAAACCAGTAGAATATCCTTCTAGAAATGCTTCTCAAGAGCTTTTAATATTTTTATCTACCCATACTTTTAAAATGGTATAATTTTCGTTTAGCCAGGTTTCATCTAAAGAGAAAATGCATTTTCCGTTCAATCTAATCTTTTTATTATTCTCAAATATTGCAATCTCTTTTGTAGGATTTTTTATTTTCATAACAAAAACCGATTTCTTTAAGTAATTTCCATAACTTTTCTCGGCCAAAGTGAGGAAAATTATTATCCCCTATTGCCTTTAATATTGTACCCAATGTAGGAATCTCCTTGTTTAAATAGAACGAATGAATTTTTCTTCGAAGGAAGTTTTTATAAAAGTCATCAATTTCCATTGGTTGTTTTTCTTCATGCCTTTTTGGCACAGTAATGTTTCCTTGTTTTCTTTTAGTAAAAAATCTGCAAATGGGTCTTTTAGAGAATAGAGAATAGGGCTTTTAAGTTTAGCAGAAACAAATTAAACCGATGATGCCATTTTGACGCATGCACTGAAAATCAAATCAAATTCGTCACAACTTTTCTTTACTGGGTCGGTAGATAAGCAGGTACCTCAAAGATGATTTGTCAAATTCGTCATTTACAAAGCATTATTCTTTAACGAAACAAAGTATTCTATAAATGTTATAGTACAGGTATGCCTTATACATCCAAAAATAGTACTACCATTAAAAGAGAGAATTTGCCTTGTGAAAAAATAAAAGAGGTCATTTTTTACAATATATGTAACTGAATAAATTAATGCATAACTCATAATTTAAAAAAATAACCTTATTGGTTTCAACTACATCCATACGGAAATGATTTATGGCCCTGGCAGTAACCCTTAACCTCTATTTGAATATTTGCATTTGCAAGCAGACTGTATATCAAGACTTAACTTGAATTAAAAGAAACTCTAATCCTAATAATTTAATTTAAATCTTATAATATAGTTTACAATTGCTCTATTTAAACAATTACTCTAAAATAGCCAAAATAACAAAACTCTGTAGCAAACAAAAAACAAACCAGCACTGTAGTTTATCAAATAAAATTTGCACTGTGTTTATCGAGATGTAATTGAAGAAAGATAATACGACTCTAATAAAGTAAAGTCCGAGTAATCGACCTTAATTACTCTGGTAATAGTAATTAAACAGGTGATAAGATACAATCTTGAATTTGACAAAGATCCAGCAACTCTAAAGCATTTCAAAGGTAATATATGTAACTTATAGCTGTTAATGGTCTGTCCTTGAAAATTCACTGACGATCGATATACTATTATTTAAACTATTCATTTTTAAATAGAAATATTTATATTAAGATGTCGGCGCTTAAATCACTAGAGGACGGTATCCTATCCCTAACACAGCCACACCAGAAGTAGTGCTTTTCGATTCAAAAAATTGCCAACTCGATATATGACACTTTCTCTAATTTTGAAAATTACTAGCTAAATAAAATAAACATGGTCAAACTTTTTAACCTATTGAAATCTATTTAGAAAGAGACCTAAAATGCATGTTAAGTCGCAGCAGAAATCGTGTTAACCTTTCACGAATTAGCAAAAAAAAAAATTAAAAATTAAAAATGCATGGAGTAGCGTATTAGCATTGACTCGGTAGTATGTTGAAGAATTATATTTGTAAAAAAAAAATAAAAAGAAAAATTAAAAAAGAAGAATTTCCATAATATCTAACATCATGTTCTATCATACATACAATTATTCATATTGTCAGGGCATTAAATGTTAAAATAATCAAACTGTCCATAACATCATTTCGTGATTCTTGCCAATTTTTAGGCATGCGCAAATAAATCCAAATTTAGAAACATTATTAACATACAGTGTGGCTTTAATTGGAGTAAAATTCTCCCATAGATTGATATAATTTTTCAAACATTATTATTGCATCATCCATACGATCGGCTATAAGGACGACGTCATCTGCAAATCTCAAAACTGAGCTTCTCTCCATTTATGTTGATACCATGCTCGTAGATCTGACTTCTTAAAAGTATCTTCTTAAAGCGTCGTGAATAACTTTTTTAAAGACGGTGTCTCCTTACCGTACTCCTCGCTGTATACAGAATGTATTTGTTTCTTGTTAAGGTAGTATTACGCTAGCTATGGTATTTTGGTAGATATATTTGATTATATTAGTGTAGCGATGGTCTATTCGCCATTCTGCCAATGCTTTTAACATTTTCTGATAGCTTATGGTATCTAATGCTTTCCAGTGCCAATGGTTGGTTGTATTCTGCAGACTTTTCTATCAGGTTCTTTATGGAAAGTTTATATATGTGCTAGAGCAAAGCTAGAACGGTAGTTTTTTAGATCTGTTATGTCTCTTTGCTTGTGTAATAAAACAATGACTGCTTTCTTCTATTGATAAGGAGTTTTTCCTTGGTAGATGCATTCGGTGAAAAGCTTGGTCAAAGCCTGGATAATTTCATTTCCACCTAGTTTGATCGCCTGGATCACTACTCCGTTATCTCCAGGGTTATTTTTTATTTCTTAAAGTGCCGTTTTGATTTCGTATGAAGTTATTTCTGGCATTAATTCTGATCCCTGGTTTATGATTTTGAACAGGGGCTAATCTTGCCTTTCGTCGGTGGTCTCATAACATTTCACGATAAAAGGATTCGACATCAAGGATTTTGGTTCTATCCGTAGTAATTTTTCTATCGTTGTTTCTTATTTTGTACATATTTTTGTTGCCTATATAATTCGTATTTCGCCTTAAAACTTTTAAACTTTTGTTTTCTTGAGTTATTGTAGTTATTTTTCTTATATTGTTTTCTCTTACGTGTTTTCGGATTGACTGGTGAATATCTTTATTTAATTTCGTCATTGTTGTGTAGTTGAATCTGTATTTTTCCGTCAGCAGTCTTCTTTTATCTATTAGTTTTTTGGTATTTTGACTTAGTTTTTCTTCATGGGTCAGAACGGTCGGGCAGCACTCCCTTTCCGTTTCTTTTAGTGCCTTCGTTATGCCATCATTTGCTTGATCTACATCTTCTATATCGTCTTGCAGGTCTTGTATATATCTGGTCAGTATATCTTCAAATTAGTCGTTGTTTTCTAGGGGAATCCATTTCATTTTTCGTGTTTTTAGGATCATCTTTGTTCTTTCCAATTTGACATTTAATAGTATCTTAGTTCGAAATAATCTGTGGTCACTTCCTATTGAAAATTTGTTAAGTACTTCGATGTCTTTGATTATTTCTTTTCTGTTTGTGATGATATAATCTATTAAATTTTTGACATTGCCATCTGGAAGAAGTTCAGCAATATTTGCCCTCGTTCATTTCTCTCGCGGTATCTATACTTACCCACTGCTACTTCTGCATCATCTTGTTTAAACCCCATTTTCGCATTAAAGTCGCCCATAATTATTGTGTAATATGTTGATGTGAAGGCTATTTCTAGGTCCTCATAAAATTCTTCAATTTCTTTATCCGAGTGGGTAGTCATTGGAGTATATGTCTGGATTCCTTAAGGTTATATCTTGTATTTAGTTTAAAGATGAGTTATACAATCCTCGGTCTTATGCTGATAATTTCAACTATAGTTTGTGTGTGCTTTCTATATATAATGAATCATACTCCATCATTTGAAGTGCCTTCTTCTCCTCTATAATAAAATACTTGTCCAGATCTAAGAGTAATTTGGGATTCTCCTCTTCGTCTTATTTTACTGAGTCTGATGATATCCCATTTTATTCTTTTCAGCTCTTCCTCCAATGCCATCATCTTTAAGTCTGATATAAGAGTTCTAACATTGTATGCAGTCTTCTTCTTCCTACTTTATAAATAGGCTTAATGCATGTTTTACTTCGGTTTTTGGCCTCAATTGACGTTGTCTGACCATCTTTTCCTCGGTCGTCCCAATTTGGCGATTTGTGTCTTGCTATTCGTACTATTCTATTTTCTGTCAATCTTTCGATGTGTTGATTCCATTCCACTTTTCTTCTTTTGGTCCACGCGTTTATTTCCTCTATACCACGCTCGTATTTCCTCACTTCTTACTCTTTCTCTTAGAGTTTGGTTTGTTATTTTTCGTAAAACTTTCATTTTTGTTATTTCCAGTAGTCTTTGTGTTTTCGCCGTATCTGCTCTTGTTTCCGCTGTGTACGTCATTTTTGGTCTTATTGTTGATTTATATATCCTGGTTTTCGTTTCCATTGTGAGGTATTTGTTTCTCCAGATTGTGTTGTTGAGACATCCTGCTGCTCTGTCTGCCATGTTCACTTGTTTTTGTACTTATTCTTCCACTTTTCCGTAACTTGACAGTTTTATTCTCAAGTATTCAGTTTCCATCACTTGTTCTATTATTTTGTTATTTACGACTAGTTTACATCGTCTCGGTTCCGCTGATATCACTATCGTTTTAGTTTTCTCTGTTGAGATCTCCATGTTGTATATGAGCGCCGTATCTTCGAATTCTTTAATTAATCTTTGTAGGTCATCTTCATTTTCGGCTGTTATTATGGCGTCGTCGGCGTAGCATATTATCCTTATTTCCTGTTCTCCCATTCTATATCCTCTTCTTTTTTTAACTTTCTTTATGATTTCATCCATTATCAGATTAAATATTAATGGGTTCAGCGAATCTCCTTGTCTAATGCCAGTTTCATATTTGATAGGTTGCGATAGTTTTCCTTTACATCTTACCGTAGCTATGTTATCTTTATATATATTCTCAATGGTTTTTACTAAATCCAGTGATATTCCCTTTTCATATAATAAATGTATCGCGTCCTGAAGTCTCACTCTATCAAACGCTTTCTTCAAATCTATCAGACACATATATGCTGGTTTGTTGTATTCCAACGACTTTTCTTTTATTTGTCTTATTACAAAAACTGCATCCGTGCATGATCTTCCTGTCCGAAATCGTTGCTGTTCCTCTTGCAGAGATATTCGTTCGTTTATTTTTGTCGCTATTATTCTTGTTGTCAATTTGTGTGTTGTATTTAATAGATTTATTGCTCGATAATTATTGGGGTCTTTCTTATCTCCTTTTTTGAAGAACATCACCATGATCGCTCTCCTCCATTCATGTGGTATTCTGTTCGTAGTGATTATTTTATTAATAAGAAGTTGCAGTTGTTGTACAAGGTGATTACCTCCATATTTTAAGAGTTCATTTGGTATTTGATCTTCTCCTGGTGACTTTCTGTTTTTTAATTTGTTTATTCCTTCTTTCACATCGTTTTGGGAGATTTCGGTCTTTTCCTGTTATTATATTTGGCGTTTCTGGTAAAGGTTCTTCGTTTTGTTTTTTTTTTTTAAACATTTCTGTCAGCAAGGCCACCCATGTATCCTTTTGTATGTGTTCTATTTCAACTAGTTCTTTCATTTCGCTTCTTTGTTGTCTTATGAAGCGCCATACTTGTTTCTGTTGTCCATAGAAATCCATCTCTAGTCCTTTTGTGAATCTTTCCCAGTAATCTATTTTTGTTTTTCTTACCAATTGATAAGTTTCAGTTCTTATTCTTTTATATTCTTCATATGATTCATTTGTTTTTTCTGACTTATATTTTAGGAATGCTTTCTTTCTTTGGTGACTTTTTGTTTAACCTCTAGTGTAAACCATGGTGTTTTCTTGACCACTTTTTGTTTATTATTTTCGTTCCAAGGGCTTCTCGGCCAGCATCCAGAATATTTTTCTTAAGTTTTCTCTAGCTAGGCTCTACATTGCTTTCATTTTCGATATTTTCCATTTGTATTTTCTGTTCTAGCCTTTTTTGATATAATGATTTTAAGGAGTCATTTCTTAAATTTTCTATTTTTATTATTTTCTCTGCATTGGTTTGTTTAAGCTTCTCTTTCCATCTTTCATTGAATCTAATTTTAGCAAGTACCAAATAGTGATCGCTTCCCACATTGGGTGACGTCAAACTTCTCACATCCACTATCTGTTTATACTGAATATTTCTGTTTGTGACCACATAATCTATCATTGATCTATGTCCTCTTGTATTTTCAAACGTGTATTTGTGTTGAATTTTATGATCAAAAAATGTGTTGGTTATCCTTAGTTCGTTTGATGTGCAGAATTAAACCATTATTTTTCCGTTTTCATTGATAACTCTTTCATTAAACCTTTGTTTTATTCCTGGTATTACTTCGTCTCCTATTCTGGCATTGAAATCTCCCAATAATATAAGTAATTCATTTTGCTTCACTTTTCTTTCCACAAATGTTTGTAGCTCATCATAGAATTCTTCTTTATTGCCCAGGTTTGCAGTCTTCTGGTGCATATATCCCTATTATGTTAATAATTTTGCTGTTCGCCCTAATTTTTACTAAAAGTATTCTCTGAGATATGTACTGGCACTCTTTAATTTGATCTTTATATTTTGTTTTGATCATTATTGCTACACCTTCCTTTGCTCTTTCTTGTTTCGGAACTTTCTTGTATGAAGTAATATGCATTTGTCGCTCTTTGTAGCAGCTTGATTTTTTCCGGGAATTCTTAGCACCCTCTGCTCCAAACCTATTCCAACCTCTACCTTGGATGGAGGTGTTGTGGCTAACGAAGAGTGAGGGCCGTTCCGTGGTTTCGTCGTTCATGGAAAATAACTTTTGGGATTTTAAGCCATTAAAACGCCACGCTTGGCTAGTGCGTGTTGGCGAGTTGGTTTGAAAATGGGGAGAGGAAAGGGTGGAGATGGGTATGCTTTAGGTATGGACATGGTTGCAGCTTTGCAATTCCTGAAGTAGTTCTATCCCCTGCCGAGATCGCAGAGAAGTATCCTCCTGTTGTAACAATCGGTTTTATGTAAAACAAAATAACTTTTAAATTGTAACGACGCTGATAAATTTCTTTTGAAGTACAAAAAAAGTTTGATTACCGTTTCCGAGTTTTAACCATAAAACTTCACGTAGCACAAGATGACAAATCCGTTGCTCTGTATATGCTAGCAACCTTCTAGTATCGTAAAATTATTTTTCTTGTAAAAAAATCAAATACCACCCTGGTAAGTTTATCTCGAATGGTAAGTTTCTGTGGTAATTTATTAGTATATAGTAAATTATTTTTTTCTTTTAAATTTTTGTTCCTAATAGTTTTATACTGATAACATTTTGACAAGATCTATTTAAATTTGTATCTTGATATATTTTTTAATAGTTTCTGGTAATTAATATTTTATCATTTTAAGAATTATGGATTATGGATTCAGTTTGCTATATATTGCCGTAAAATTTAATTGCTTTTTTGGTTCTACTTCCCAGAGATAACGACATTTTCTACATAAGAGACACCGACACTTCCTGCTTATGTTACCACCAAGTTAAAATTTTCGAAATACCCTAATCCAGGAATGCAAAGAAAAAAATAATAAACAAGAATATGAGCAACAACGTATATTACTATTAGGGAAAAGTTTTTTCGTTTTTATTACCACAACTATCCACAACTGTGTCAATCAAATCATTGTTCCTGCTCCAGAACCACTCGTTCTACTGCACAAATACTACAAAGAATCACAGCTGCACTAGTTAAGGACCTATTTTTTTGTGATAGGTGCCTTGTTAAAATTAATTATTAATCTCCTCCTTAAATGTTTTTCTGTCGAAATAAATAACAAGACAACTACAGCTTTTGAAAATGGTTGGTTCCGCTTTGGATACATGTGATTCAAATTGTGTTAATAACTTGGTATTTAGTACCCACTTGCGACAATGGTATGTGGAGAATAAGGTTCAACCAGAAGATATAATAATATTAATGAGGTTCAACCTAGTAGAACGATTAGTGGAACTATGGTGGGACGTCGGCCAGTAGGAACACCAAGGAAGACGTGGACAGACTAAGTGAGAGCCGGTGCTAAAGAAATATTGAGGCTGGATAACTGGAGGAGAGCAGCTAAGGAAAGAGATGCTTTGAGGCGAATATTGGGAGAGGCTATGGCCCGACTTGGGCTGTAGCATCAAAAGAGAGAAAGAATATTATAGTGGTGTTTTCTGTTTTAATTTTGATACACTTTTAAAACGAAATACATTAGAAGAGTCAAAATAAAGAAGGTTTATAGTATTTTAATTTAATTGTATTTTCCAAATCGCTATTTTTCCCAAAAAATGTAATAAATTTAAAAGGCAAATTCCCGGTGGTTAGCTGAATACTATAGTTTAAAAAAACTTACAATGAAGTAAAAACTTATTTTTGTAAAATGGTATAAAAGAAAATTAAAAAATTGAGAATTGTGTTTAAAAAAATTATAACATTTTACAAAAAGAAGTTTTTACTTCATTGTAAGTTTTTTTGATATGAGAAATATCTTAGTGTATGTACTTATACGTCTAGATAGTCACTTATTTTGTTGGATATGCAAATTTATATTTATTTCTCATTTGCTATTTGTTAATTTTTTTTGTAGAGGAGAAAATGCAATTACGCACACCTTATACTCGTCTCTCCTCTCTCTCCTCTATCCTTTATCCTTCGTAAGGATGTGGTGACTTTATGGTATTTGAGGAATGGTTGCTATCCATTCTTATCTCTCCTGGGCGCGGTGTGCTGCCTCAGACACAGAGTAACCGGTAGTGCACTTTATTTGGTATTAACCATCGGAGTGGCGATCTTCCTCGGGTTCTTTTACCATCTACCTTGCCTTCAACCACCAACCTCTCTATGCCTTGCATTCGTTTGGTAATGTGTCCAAAGTACCTCAATATATTGTGGTTGATGATTGTGGTAAGCCTAGTATTGATGCCGGGTTCTGTCAATATTGAGAGATTTGAGCGATGTGCTGTCCAGGATATGCGCATCATTCTACGATATACCCACATTTCAAAGGCCATTATACGTCGTGAGTCGGACTTGTTAATGGTCCAAGTTTCTGATAGCGATAGGAAAGATAAGCGTCCGTACTAGTCCGTAAGGCGTCGACGTATCTCTTCTTCGCATCCACCATTGTTTGTGATAATAGAACCTAAATAATTGAAACGGCTTACCACTTCAAACCCCGCTACGTTTCGTATTTCCGGCTGGTTATTTCTAATTAGATCGATTATCATTACCTTGGTCTTCTATACATTAATTTTAAGTCCATATTCACGACTAATAGTATCTAGTCTGTTCATGATTGTATTCAAGGTCATCTGTTGATAATGCTAGTACTAAAGTGTCGTCAGAATAGCGGAGATTGCTTAATTTTGTTGTCAAATACAATGCGCATGATGTGTTCGCTATATCAATATTGAATAACGTGGGAGAGATAATACATCCTTGACGAACACCGGCTTTTAGTTTAAAATTATCGGAGTATATGTTGTTGACTCTTACGTTTGCTGTGTTGTTGATATACAGTTGTTTCAGTAGGTATATTAGATGTTCGGGGGTACCCATTTCTCTCAGTATTCGCCACATTTTATGCCACTTTACATTATCGAACGCTTTAGAGTAGTCGACGAAACACAAATATGTTTCTAGATTAAATTCTCTAGATTTTTCTATAATATGTCTGTGATTGAGAATTTGTTCTCGTGTGCCTCTTGCAGAGCTCAAAGATGAAGTGGCAACCTTTTATCGACGTATTAATCCGCAACGAACAAGCAGAATTGCTTATAAAAAAGAAAAAGAAATTTAAGTGTGATTTAATGATAATGACAGATCAGAGATATTTACTGATTGCTGGTAATATATCTACTAACATCTACCAAAACTATCGAGTAAACCATTCAATACAACCAATTGCTTTTTATACAATCATACATTTAAAAATATTTAACTAAAAAATCAAATTAAACTACCAATGATATTTTTTGCGAACGTGAACCTTTACAATTAACAGCTTAAACATCGATTTACATACCATATGCATTGTTATAACAATCCTAATATTTTTGTGACGCCACTGCCTATATATTGGTTGCTGCCGATGCCTTAACCGTACAGTTGCCGGACAGCTAGCCAGTCCTATCGATTATATCCACCACGATCATTATTCCCCGTGTCAATTTCAAAGGTATTTGCAGTAATTCATGTTCCGGATCGCAGCAAGTAAAGTAACTAACTTTGAACAGGCAAACGAATATCTTAACGCAACATAACACCAACTGCCACTACATCTATCTCGTTCTACTTACTTGTTGCTTCTTCTCAAAAGATCTAGATTGTCGGTGCAAGATTTAGTAAGGTTTTACAATTGTACAAACAAACACAAGAAGAACTGAAGTTGGCGGCATTTGTGTTTTTCTTTTAAGGAAATACCATTTAGAAAGATAAAATATGGATGGATCTTTTCTACATAAGTATATTAAAAGCTTACACAACTATAAGAAACACTTAAAAAATTTTAGAAATATAGAACATTATTTTTTTCTTTTTCATATTCTGGTTATGTTTAAATACTTTGTGTAGTAAGTAAAATATTGTAGCATTTTTAAATAAAACGAGCGGTTGGAATTTATATAAATATATTTATTTATAAGTTTACAGTTCGGTAATATCTTATCAACTCCATAACTCATAACATCGTTACATATATATACCAAAAGTATTATTCTAGAATAATCTAAAGTCTAATTCACCCACCCACCTCTAATTCGCCTACGTGACGGGTTGTTCTCTCTCGCACTCGGTATTACCGGAAACTTCTAGTCACTTTCGAGATGCAACCGTTACACGGGCTACGCTGAATGGATGTTCGTATGATTCTGTACCATCATCAAGGTTCTATACACAAGATCATCTTTTAGCACTAGGCAATTCCATTGGCTCCAGTAACACTTGACTTCTAGACTATACGCCAAGAGGGTCTTTCACTTCGACGCACCCAATCCAATACTCTTTTTATACATGGATCATTTGATTGAGCGTCTTGTAGCTGTTGAGGCTGCCATTGATCATTGACGGTGGTTCGTCTCACGGGGCAAAGTCGTTCTTCTAATCTAAGACAGTGATTACAATTTGCACTGCATCACCGTTTTGACCGAGCCTCTGCATTTGAATCACTTTTGCAGCCTAGTGTTCGATCTGTTCTAGCTTTCTAACTGTTGTATTATTTTCTTGCAATTTACGACGAATGTGACCTACGTCGCCACCATTCCAACGTCTGGTTTCGCATCTCTTCGGCATCATGTTACGAACTACTTTTCGTACTATTTCCTTCAGACGTTTATCATTTCGTTCGTTGCTCTCTTCAGAGGTTCATACTCGATAGCTCCGTGAAGCTTGACTAGCTGTTTCGTGCTCCAAGCCAATGGCGAGCGCTTCATCTAAAACTTTCGGTCTTGCTAGTCGTAAAGCTTTCTATAGTTCGCTGTCTCTCAACCCATTGACGAAGGTATCTACAGCAATTTCTTCCAATATGTTGTCTGGTGCCTCTGGATAAGCCAACAGCGCTATACGAGCAAAATCTTCAAATTCTTGCAAACTCTCACTTGCTCGTTGAATTCTACTTCTTATTTGTACTTTGTAGACTTGTTGTAGATGAGCATCTCCGTAACGTTTATCTAGTCGAGTAAACAAGGTCTGGTAACATTTTTCTTGACCCTTATGAATCGATCTTAGGATATCCGCAGCATTACCTCGCAAAGCAGCAGTCAAGGAAACAGCTTTTTCTTGTTCTGTCCAATGATTGGCTGTCGCAATACCTTCAAATTGTCTAAGGTATATGGACCAAGAAGACTTTCCATCAAATGGTGGCAATTTGAATCGCATATGATGTGTCGTTTCGTCTCTAGGTGATTCTTCTTTCACTACCGGATCTAAGTCTACTGTACTAACTGGTGGTAGCACTTTTGGATTGGTTATCATGCTCTCTAACTGTTTGATATTCTCTTCTACTTTATCGAATGTTTTAGAAACTTCGAATTTCTCATTGTTCCGAATACATACTTCTTTAATTATTTAAGTCTCGTCGAATCTTCTAGACACATTCTCGAATTTCTCGTCGTTTTGTCTGGCTGCTTCTTTAATAATTTGAGACATATTATCAAATCTTTTGGAAACGTTCTCTAATTTATCATCATTTTTTTTAGAATTTTCTTCAATAATTTGCGACACATTTTTTATTTTCGTTAAAACTGCTTCTTCTGCTGACTGGAACTGGAATGTCTCTGGGTCGTCTCCATTCTCGTTAAGAACAGTCTTCAGTCGTTCTTGGAGTATTTTTTTGGACCCGCTGCAGTCTTCATCGCGTTCTTCTAGTTGCTCACGCAACTGTTTTACTGAAAGTTCTACTAGCAGCATCTTTGGTCAGGCAAACACGTACTTTTTTAAATGTTCTTTCGTGCAAAGATCACTACCGAACTACGCGGATGTTCCCGACAAACAATACTTTTCAAAAGTTCAAAAGTCTTTTTTTTAAGTCACTGCTGAATTTATTTTTTAAATAAATCAATTGTCCTCACACTGTGACACCAACTATAGCGTTTTTAAATAAAACGAGCGGTTCGAATTTATATAAATATATTTATTTATAAGTTTACAGTTCGGTAATATCTTATCAACTTCCTAACTCATAACATCGACATATATATATATATATATATATATATATATATATATATATATATATATATATATATATATATATATATATATATATATATATATATATATATATACCAAAAGTATTATTCTAGATTAATCTAAAGTAGTCCCACCTCTAATTCGCCTACGTGACGGGTTGTTCTCTCTCGCACTCGATATGGCCGGAAACTTCTAGTCGCTTTCGAGATGCAACCGTTACACGGGCCACGCTGAATACATGTTCGTAACAATATCGATAGAGATATACGCTTGTCTACGAAACAGAATTTAGAATAATTTTTGACATGACCTATATTAAAAAATGCACAAGGTTAACTACCCCTTTTAATTATTAATAATATAAGAGAAAATGATTGATTGAATGCAAAAAATTTATTAAATTAAGTTTACTTATTATTAAAGTAAACACACAAAAAAGCAGGTGTTTAATATACTCAGTCGCAAAATAACTAGCTACTTCTTCGCAAAAAATATACAGTAGATATTTCTTACAAATTCTTAAGTAATATTCTTTAATGATAATATCCAATTATTGAATAAAATAAATCACAAGAACGAAAAACATTAAATAAAAAAAATTCGGTGAATTCCGCATCAAGCTTGTAGATAGCTTTTATTCTTTGTGGCATACTTTATATCACAGCATCAGTTTAATTCAGTGCTATCTTCGCCCATTTATGTAAGATTGATTCTTTTAACTCTTATCATTATCTGCAACTTGCCATTGTTTCTTACAAGGTATTTTTCTTAAAAAAAATTACGCAAAAGCTATCACATGTTCTTCAACACTCCCGTCAGCGTTAAGACTAACTCCTCGAAAGGTTGCACGTGACGTAAAGCTGCGATTTGACAGAATGTGGAGCGCCGTTCTTCATCGGCGAAGAGAAATAGAAAATACATAATAGAAAAAAGCAAAATCCAAAGACGGAAACCAACGCAACATAATACCGTTTCTACCTCTAATATTTGTGGTTTACGATCCCTGGGATAAGGATAAACTGTCTATTTATGGCGAGCACGTCTAGTAATCATTTGTCGGTAAATTAACACGGTTTAAAAGGAATTGAAAGGTGATATATAGCACGTACTTACCCCTCCAGCCCCTCTGACCTGACAGATGCGGCCAGTCTCATGGTAATCAGTACGGTGCAGCCAAGTAAGGTGATGACCAAGTAGTCCGTAATACGAACAGAGACGGATAATGAGAGAAAAGAATAAAGGAATGACTCGAAGAGAAATTTCTTATTTCAGAAATATAAATATAACAGAAGCGAGTAGATAGATGAGTTTGTTTGCAAATTATGTCTTTATCCTAAATATTGAACCAGAAGGTGTCCCGACAGGAACACACACAAGGAATCAACAGAGTCAATTATTAACATACGCCTAACTGCTCAGGTTAAGGTTCAAAGGATCCAGAAAGAAGCAAAATCTACTACGACGTAGACTAAAGAAACATTGCGCAAAACTTGAACGACAATACTGGTAAAAACCGAAGGTGAAAAAGACTTTGGGAGAATACTATGAGTCTCCTCTGCAAGAAAGGGTGACTTTCACTAGAAACACTAAAAATCAGACTAGATTATACAGCAACGTCATAAAAGTATTCAAAATTACGCTAGTTTATAGAAACCATCCTAATACTAACTAATTTAGGCTTAAATCTGATCGTCAATAGAAAGGAATAACCACTTGATGAGTCAACCACTATTGGGGGTCAGAATACATTACAGTTCAATCAACAAAATCAGGTACACCAAGAAATGGATTATGAATTGGGTAAGAGCTATGAAGAACCTGTGGGAGGGAGCAGACTTGACTGTAGTCGTGTCCAATAATATGCCTTAGCGCCCTATAGTCTTTACTCAATATAACATGTCTGGTTTCAAACCCATAAACCTCACTTTCTTACAACGACTACCATTAAATAAGTTACCGCTCTCTCGTTCTATTTGTTGAATTCGCAGGTATTCATAGTACCTACATTATCTGTTGATCTATAATCTGAGGCATATCTTCATATCCAACATTTTATACTTATTCTTCTTTAAGTTCCGTCTTCTATCGAAGGTTGGAAATCATTATAGCTTTGCGGACCCTGTTGACTGCTGCTCTAAATAGTTCTGCAATACTGCATTTAAACCGTTCTCTTAAGTTCTTAAGCCGTAAGAATTCGTCTTCTCACCTTTCGTTTTCCTCAAATTTGGCATTTTATTATGAGTTGCAATAAAAAGTATTTTTGCCCTCTAATCGCATGTCCTAAGTACTCAAGTTTCCATAGTACTTTATTTCCTATTCTTCTATTTACTTATACGTTTGACATTCTTTGAGTCCCTGTCTATATGTTTACCTACTTTCTTATATTTTTCTTCTTTTCCTATTTGTAATTCTCGATTTCTGTAATTTTTTATTTGTAATCAATAATTTTGTTTTCTTATATGTTATATGTTCCTCTTCTAGTTTTAATTTTCTCTTGTGGAACTTCATTTAACTTTGTTATTTTGTACTGTCTTATATGTTCTCTGGGCATTTTTGTAATTATTTTATTTATTTTGGTTATTTCCCTTATATTTTGTTTGATTTTATTCAAAATGTAGTCTATTTTTTGTTAGATCTTGTGCCTTTATGTTCTTTGGGTTTTTTTCTTCTTTATTTTTTTTTTATTTTGGGTGATCCCTTTGCCACTTTAAGTTTGATTTTTTAATTATTTATTCAATGGGTACCGACTACCAGTCTTTGCTTTTATTTAATCTTCTTTGTTTGTATGTATCAATTTCTGCCTTCTAAAACAGTTTTCTGCTTTCGACCTTAGATTAGGATTTTTTCGGGCTTTTTGCATTTTGTAATTACTACCTGTGTTTAACATATTTAGTAGTAATGTCCCCAATATTATGTTTTTTTAATTGCATAATACGTAATCTACTTTATTCCTTGTTTTCTCTATGAGAGAAGAGAGAGATCAAATACAACAAGAAAATAGACTATAAAATCGAGATCCTTAAAAATACAGCAATATACAAACAGAAATAAGATGGAAAATACGAACAACAAAAGAAGCGTGGTTTGAAGAGAAATGTCTTGAAATGAAATTTAAAATTGAAATTTCAATTAAAGATCAATAAAAGAGACACAATTTTCGCAAAAATATGAGAAGCTGCTGGTATACGAAATGAAAAGTCGTACAACCTTGTCGATAAAGAAGATAACCTTATCATATACGATAATGATAAACTAAAAAAAAAAGAAGAGTACATTAAAGAACTCTTTAGCGCTGAACTTTGGTCAAAATAAGAAAAGCTACAGGACAAGACGAAATACCAACAGAAATACCTAAAATATTTGGAAATAAAGAGCAAAAAACACTTCTTAGCCTTTAAGATAAAGTATACGAAACAAAAGAAACGCTAATGGACTAGCTTTACTCTCTAGTTGTGATGCTTCCATAAAGGGAAAAGCTAAAACGACTATAGGATAATTCGTACTATGAGTCACGTTTTAAAAATCTTTCTTCGGAACATTCATGTACTCAGAAATTATGCTAGAATATTAGAAGAAATTAGTGATACCCAATTTGGTTTCCGTAATAATCTTGGAACAAGAGAATCACTAATCAGCGTAAAAGTTCTAGTTTAGAGGTATAGAGATGGAAATGAATGAATGAAAAAAATGAAAAAAATGAAATAGAAAAGAAAGAATGGAAATTCTTGAACAATAGGTATAGACGACAAAAACTTAAAAATTATACAAAATCTATACTAACGCATATCCTAAAAGTTTTGGCACAAAATTCATTGGCTGTAATATTAACAAAAATAAAATAATATCAAGTTGACTCTAAAAACAAAAGATTGTTTAACTTATGCACTGTCAGTTAAGATTTATTTATTTTGAAGTTTTGGCTTTAGGATGTCGTATAAATTAGATATAAGAAAAAGTATCCACAAGTTAGTTGGGGAGTACCCAAAGCTGAAGTCTGTGGAATATTCCAGAATTAAAACATAGAAGAATAGTAGAGTGCGAGTAAGGAGTACCATGTCTGAATCTCCCAAAAAGTAGTAGACCACGTGCTAAAAAATAAATAGGAAAAAATCAGGATGGAATGTCAATGAGGAAACCGACTCGTCAATTTAGATCTGGTAAGAATACTATATCATTGAAATTGAAGAGGAATGGTCATAGTATCGAAAGCGATGTAAGTGCCCCAAATATTCTTAAGCGCCTCAAGACTCTCTTTCATATGCCATGATGCTGTCGTCATTTGAGGCGGTAAACTTTGCCAATGAAAACAGTATTATTTTAGATGACGAAAAGTATTTCACTTTGAGTTATTCTAAAATGAAGGGAAAATATGGGTTTATGCAGACAATGTAGAAGAAAGTCCTGAGAATATTATATACAAGCATAAAGCAAAATTTGCAGATAAAATCCTTGTCTGGTGAGCAATTTCTAATGGGGGTGTATCCCCATATTTTGTCGCAAGAGTGAGAGGTGAAACTTCGAATATTTAGATTATGTAATATATTATATTTGTGCATATATGCATAATATGTGCATATTATATTTTGGCCAGACCTAGCATCATGCCATTACTTAAGAGATACCCAAAACTGGCTTCGACAACACCATCTTGTAACTATATCTTCTGTTTCCTAAAACGATAATGCTTTAAACTTGTTGAAGGCTCATCCAATTGAGGATTTTTGAGATTTACTGTCTAGAAAGGTTTATCATGGAGGCAGGAAAGCCCAAAATGAACAAAAATTAGGACGGCATATATACGAAAAACTGAGAGAAATTGATCTGAATTTAATCCAGGATCTCATGAGAGACGTTCGAAGAAATCTGTGACTGGTAGAGCAGAATGGTCACTCCACATAATTTGGTAATATAGTTTAGTTAAGTATTGTGTTATAATTTTATGATAACTAATTAGTGTTTAAATAAATTTCTTCATTAAAAAAAATCCGATAAATATTTTTAGTGGGGGTTAGAGAGGGGTGCATCTTGTTACCACTGCTTTTTAATCTATACGTTTAATCTCCTAGCATATTCTTTCTTTATGTGGACTGGACAGTGCCTCTTACTGCACATAAAGACAGACAAAAATCAATTAAGTATATTGTAGATAAATCTCTAGAGACATATTTCAGCATACTAAATAAACATGAAATTATTCTAATTTTGACGAAATTTTTAACCTTTTATTTCGACTTCGAAGAAATATTTTCATAGAAACATCAAATTTTAATTTATGCAGGTTTCCACAAGAAGTGCTATAACAGTGATTACAATTTTATCAAGATCTTTATCCTTTTTATTGCCCTGTGTTAGAAAGTGGGACAGCCAACACTGGCTACAACTCAGAAGCAGGATAAAGCATATTTATTACCATTTCGGCCACATCTGGGCAGAGTATATCGGTCGCAAGTTCCTAATATGGCAGCAGATATGAATTGTAACCAACTTTTAACATAATAGCACTCGTTCCGTTTATATATAACTCGTTGGGCCATTGTTTTACACCGACATTATATTTACTACAAAGCCAGTCGATTCCAACACCCGCCATTGAATTTACGATTGTTTCGATTGCCTTTTATAAAACTAAATGAGAAAGGACTTCAGTAATATTGTTGCAGAGCTACAGAGAACGTGGGTATTGTTCAACTTTTTGTACTTACTCTTTTAAGTTATATTAGAATATTTTGAATACAAATAACAATTATTATCTCTCTTTTATTTTTGAGAGTTATGTTAAACCAAAGTTCAAACCGTCTTATTACAACAATTATTATTATAACAATTATTATATTATTAATTTAATAGTATACAACTAGTATACAGAACACGACAAGCAATGTACTTTTTTAATTCAAGAAAGCATTTATTTGTTTTAAATATTAATGATTGGCATATACAGGATTAACTACTCAAAAGAGTACATTTTATGAAAATGCTAAAACAGTCCTATTTTTATTCCACGGAGGACATCTTTTATTGATATAGGTATCTGTCATTAAAAGTGTTTTATAAAATAAAAGTAGTGTAAGTACTAGAAAATAAAAGTGTTTTTGCGTTATGTTCCGCTTATCCGGTTTGCCAAAATAGTATACGAGAAATAATTAGATTCCACCTAAGTACTGTATCAAAGATATCTTCTTCTTCTTCGCGTGCCATATCAGAATTATCCGACGTTGGCAATCACCATTGCGAAGGCTTCTCGATTTTCTGTAATATGGAATAATTGTCCTGCATTTGATATCTGAATCCATTCACGAATGTTTTTTAACCAAGAAACTTGTTTTCTTCCTACACCTCTACGGCCCTCTGTTTTGCCTTTAAAGATCAGTTGTAATATTTTATATCGACTTCCCCTTACTATATGTGTCCCAGATAAGACATGTTTCGATGTTTAACAGTCTTTAGCAGTTCTCTACCTTTGTTGACGCTCCTTAGTACTTCTTCATTAGTTTTCCTTGCTGTCCAAGGTATCTTTAGTATTCATCTATGAACCCACATTTCCAATGCTTCAATTTTGTTCATGATCGATACTTTTAGCGTTCACACTTCTACACTATACAAAAGTACGAACCAAACATAGCACTTAACCATTCTTTGTCTTAGTTCTAAACTGAGATGATTATTGCAAAGAAATGACTTCATTTTCATAAAAGTAGTTTTAGTCATTGCTATTCTACGTTTTATTTCTATGTCTCAATCTAGTTGTTCCGTTATGACAGTTCCCAAATATGTCATTTTGTGAACTTATTCATGTTGGACTCTGTTTAATTGAAGCTTTGCATCGGGATGTGGGTCACGACTAAACACTAAAAATTTGGTTATGTTTGAGTTTATTTTAATGCCCATTTCCTCTCCTACCTCGTGAATACGATCAAGCAGAATTTGGAGACCTTCAATATTATCTGACAAAATACTGTATCGTCTGCATATCTAATCACATTAAGTAGTTCCCCTTTGATTTTTATTCCATATGTTTATCTCTCAAGTGCCTTTTTAAATAACTGGTCCGAGTAAACATCGAACAATGTTGGCGACAAAATGCAACCTTGTCTGACTCCTCGTTGTATGGAGATTTCATTGGTGTAGTTATCTCCAATTTTTACGATAGCAGTTTGATTACAATACAAATTTTTAATGACACGAACATCCTTGTCATCATTTGAGCCAATCTGTGGGAATCACTCCGGTGTTATATATTGAATTAAAACGTCTTACTACTACTTTTATTATCCTCTATTAGTTTCAGTAAATCAGTTGGTGTATCATCTGGAGCACAAGCTTTTCTAATTTTAGCATTATTTATAGCGTGTTCTACCTCGCATTTCATAATTTCTGGGCCGTCAGTACAGTTTTGGTAGAATTCGGCAATATTATTTCTGTCATCTTCAAACAACTCTGATATATACAGCTGCCATTCTGTTCTTATTTCGTCCTCATTTATAATAATTTTGTTATCATTGCCAACAAGTACAGAGGGAACTCGGTTTTTTAAATATGTTACTCATTTCTTTTAGTTTTTTGTGCATATTAAATAAGTCGTGTTTAGATATTACATCCTCCATTTCGTCGCACCTTTCTCTCATCCATGTTTCTTTGGCTAATTTGATCTCCTTGATCCCTTGATCTTTTATTCTTCTCTGCAGGTGTCTATATTCTTTTTCATTAGATTTTATCCGTCGACGTTGTTCCAATAATTTCAAGATGTCGTCTGTCATCCATTTAATTTTCTTGATTAAGTTTTTTCTATAATCATTGTTTGTGGAGGTTTCGTTAACTTGGTTTTTAAATTTACTTTATAGTTCTTCTGGATCTTCTAGTTGTTCTCCGATGTTTTTTTATTCTATTGTTAAATTCTTTTTTAATGTTATGTTTTATGTTTATATCGTCAAAGTTAAGTACATTGGTTTTTGTCAAAGACATAATGGAGAAAATCTGACAGGAAGTAAATCTATAGATCAAGTTTTTCATTTTCCAATGGGGAAATATGTGAATCATAGCATCTTTGGCTGCAAGTTTATTCGTTTTCAACCGCAATTGGAGTTATGGATAGCACACATGTCCGAATTCGAAAGTCTTCTCAATTTGGAGATTAATATAGAGGTAAACCGCAAAAGTTTTGCTATCATTAATGTTCAAGCAACGTGTGATATACGGGACAAAGTTTCAAGTGTAGATGTACAATGGCCTTGTTGGACAGTAGAATCTAAAAAACATCTGACATGTGCTTCGTTATTCGTCATAAGACAAAACGAGCTTTGCTCTTGTTTGATGAAGGGTGTGGAATAGAATACTTTTCAATGACTCCTTATGAAACCCAAATACAACAGTATCCCGGTACAATAATTTTTTGAAGAAGGAAATGGGGTAGGGTAAATCCGGGAGAGATGGCTCACTTTTTTTAATAGCCTAAATCTCAGCACAAAAAAGTCTACAGTCTGAAACATTTATATATTTATATTAAAATACCATTAAGAAGAAAGTGTACAGAGTTGGTTAAGCTAAATACTTACAGATAAAAACAGTAAACATCAAAATACAAAAAATTGTAAAAGGCCAACTCCTCCGATGTGTCAGGGTGAGATGACTCGGACAATAAGAGTGATATGGCTCGATTATAAACTTTATTTGGCACGTTTTTTATTAATACTTTTCCACATATATCACATAAACTAACATATGTTGAGCAGTTTTCATGAAACCAAGAATTGTAATGTTTTTCCTAGTCTACTAGTTTCGATGTGGTCGAATGTATTTCCCCAGAATCGGCACATTCACAATTTGCTTTATCTTGTAGATCATCATTAGAGTCTTTAGTAACTTCCATATGATCATCCGACTCTTCGGAAGAAGATGACTCACAAAACATCTTCTTGGGGTTCTTGGTTTTCTTGACTTTTTTTTTCAGAGGACCTTTATTATTTTTAGCATCCTTTTCTTTCTTTTTACCATCTAAATCTTTGCTTATTGCCAAATTCACTGGGCTAGTAAGTACTGCAGCCAATTATATACCTCGTTTCCTTACTTTTGAAATACCTGATGTAGAGGGTACTGGAGAGGTATCATCTAAAATTTTACCGTTCGTGATTTTTTCTTTAGAGGTCGTCTTATTACCAGGTATGGATAATAGTTTTAATGGTGACGTGTGAGATGGCATCGAACTGCTTGTAGATGGTAGGTTTAGCGCGAAAATCAGATACGGCATTTTGTACTGTCTAAGTCTCATTTAATAATTTACCGAACTGCAAGCGGTTAATCTTCTTTGTAGGATTTATTTTAAAAAATGAATTGCAAGCATTGTAATAATGTGACTTCAGTGACTTAAAAAATAAACGATCTAATGGTTGCAAAAACTGTGTGGTGTGGCTCGGTAAACACAGTAGAATGATCTCATTTTCTTACGCATACTCTAACATTTGAACGGAGTTGCAATGACATGCATGCCCACCCATAATCAGTAAGACTTGGGGGCTTTCTAGGAACAAAGAAAGGTGTTAACAGGTTTATTATTCAGTTGGAATCCTGTTAAATAAACTCCTGTGCTTCTCCATCTACTGATTTTCTAGAATAACTTTTTCTAACAGATAAAAGTAATAGCTTACATCCTTTTTGTTAATGCCTTGACTTCTTGTTAAGATTCTTGATTTTCTTGTACTCAAGTCAGGGTTTTTTTTTAAGAAGCTAGTTTTTCTCCTTATTGAAAGTAGTTTTAATATTTAATTTTTCCGCTAATCTTAAAGCCATTTCTCTAACTCCAGCTCTTGTAGGTGCAAAACCAGCTTTTTGCAACTTTGGGATATATTTCTTTATTTTATTTTCAATTTCCTTCACTGAGAACACTGATTTCTCCTAATGTACTTTTTTTTTAATTGTTGCTTTACATTTTTCCTCTTAATGTAGGTGCTGGCACCTCAAAATTCCTGGAGGCCCCCTTGACACCACTTCTCCATTTCTTACGGCATGTATGACTGATTCAAGTTGATTTTCAGTCCATAAACCTCGTTGGAAATTTCCTTTTCTTTTATATTTCGTTGGTGTAGCTGAAAATAAATTTATCTATTAAAAATATCCTTATATATGTAAGTAACTTAAGAGCTAGGCCATCTCTTTATAACATTTGCAAGCCAACTAACCCAAATTGTCAGGGTGAGATTGCCCACCCAATTTCCGTGCGTTGGGAAGGTTTTAAAAAAATGGCAACTATGCTTACATAAACTCAACGATACACACAATATGCCATCAAAACGCGACTTCAATAAAATACTGACAAAAATGTATATAATAGTTTTGACTATTATCGCAAAAAGTTTTAAGGAGATGTAAATAGGAATTTCTAAATAACATTTAAACGTTAGAAAATTCACGGAAACAACAGTCTTACTAATACCATACGCACGCATCACATAACGTAATGCAACTAACGCCAAATAGGATAAAACTGTGGTACTTATATTTGACTGGGTCAACTCACTCGACGAGCCTTCTCTCCCAAACTTAGCCTATATTGAACGTTGCTTTGGACAGTTGAAGCAAATATTTTCCATACTGCAATATAAAACTCAATTAAAGCTTAACTTACACTAATAGTATGCTGCATTATATCACATAGCATCGCAAAAACACTATGAGATACAGATTTCAAATTGGAAGAAGAGGAGCTAAATAACAACCCAAATAACCATATTGGTTAAATGACAACGCGATTGGAACGATATAAATGTCACATATTTGATATTTTTCTTCTAATAATTATTTTATTTCAATTTCTTTTGATTTTATTTATTTATTGAACGAACCACAATTAACCAGCGGAACTGGTTAAAAAGAGTGGAATTATACTCGCAGAAACAATATATGACCTAATTTTGAAGATATGGAACAAAGAAGAAATTCCTGAAAATGGTCACAGGCAGTGTTTGTTTCACTGTACAAAAAAGCCGACAAAATGAAATGTCATAATAACCGTGACATACTTCCACTGTGTGCGAGTTACAAGATAGTTTCTTATACCTTGCTAAAAAGACTACTACCGTACGCTAAAGAGAATATAGGCGAATATAAGTGCGCATTTAAAAAAGGAAGAGGAACCACGGATCAAATGTTTAACATTCGACAAATAGAAAAAACATACTACATATAGACATACATAACTTATTCATAGACCTCAAACAAGCCTTTAATAGCGTTGAAGGAGCAAATTTATGGCTAATAATGACTGAGTTTGGTATACCTCAGAGACTGATAAAAATGACGAGACCGTGACTTCAAGGCGCGAATGGAAAAGTTCAAGTAGGAGCTCAACATACTTCTATTTTTTTAATGTGAAAGCGGCTGTTATGTAAACTTTTACAAGTACCAGGTGGAATACTTTGTAGAAGGAAAACAACAGTCTATTTTGGCGTATGCTGACGACATAAATATATTGGGAAGAAAAAGCGGGGAAAAAGAGGCAAAAAACAAACAAGATTAGTCGATGCTCGAATCCAATTAGGAGTTTAAATACCTGGGTAGCACGATCAACCACACTAATAAGATTATTCAAGAAATAGCGACTAGAATACTGAGCGGTACTCATTTCTAACTCAAGTAGCAGTTCTTCTTCTTTGTGTGCCGTGCTTGTATTCAAGCGTTGGCATAATAACCATTGCTTGTCATATTGACAAGCTGATAAAATGATTTTCTGTCCTCAGCTAGATGAAACAGTTCCTCGACCGTTCGATCTGTCCATTGTCTAATGTTACGCAGCCAGGACAGTTGTTTTCTTCCGACCCAATGTTTTCCTTCGATTTTGCCTTGAATGATTAACCGGAGTAAGCAATATTTAGGTCCTCTCATTATATGACCGAAGTATTGGACCTTTCTTATTTTGATGATGTTGATCAATGCTCGCTCTTTGTGCACGGTCTCTAGCAGGCGTTTGTTAGATATGTGTGCTGTCCACGGGATTCTGAGCATGCAGCGGTAACACCATAACTCAAACGCTTCTAATTTGTTAAGATTTTTTATTTTTGTTGTCCAGGTTTCACATCCATAGAACAAAGTGGATCAGACGTAGCACTTTAATACTCTTAGACGTGTGGTCAACGACAGACTTCTACTGCATAATACAGAACGCCAGTAAATAAAGTTTTTCCATGCGAGTTCTATTCTGGTCGAAATTTCCTCGCCACTTTCAACCCTGCAGTCAATCCAGCTACCCAGATATCGGCGTATCTGATGTTAATAATTTCACCGCCGATCTTAACACCTTCGCGGCGATTATTTAACGCTATTTCAAAAACTGGTTCAGTGTAGGCATTAAACAACATCGGTGACATAACACATCCCTGTCTGACATCACGCTTAATAGAAACTTTAGCTGAAACCTCTTGGTCCACCTTAACACAAGCGGTCTGATTGTAGTAAAGATTTTTAAGCAATCTAATATCATACGTGTCCAGACCAACTGAGTCTAAGCATTGAAATAATAATGTATGTGGTACTCTATCAAAGGCTTTTTCAAAATCTATAAAACATACGTAAATATTTTTCCTACACTCAATGCTCTTTTGTAAGAGTATTAGCATGCAAAAAAGAGCTTCTCGAGTACCCATACCGTTTCGGAAACCAAACTGCTCATCACCAGTTATCCCCTCACAAAGTTTATATATGCGACAATGCAATATTTTCATTAAAATTTTGAGCGTGTGACTCATTAAATTGATAAGTCGATAGTCGCTACACTGTCTGGCATTCTTTTTCTTGGGAATAGTTATAAATATCGATTCTAACCAGTTGTCTGGTAATTTGCCGCTGCTGTATATCTTATTAAAGAATGATGTGATAATCGCAACACTCTCATTATCTAATAGTTTTAACAATTCTTCAGGTATTTCGTCAGGACCAGAAGCCTTTCTTCGTTTGGCTTGGTCGATAGCCTTCTGAACTTCTGAGATTAGAATCGGTGGGCCTGTATCTCGGTTAGATGTTATTTCTTGGTAGATTCTTTGGGCATCGTTAAATAATTCTATTATGTAATTTTCCCATTCGGTACAACGCTCTTTTTTATCACTTAAAATTCTACCACCAGAATCTTGTAATATATTTTGCCCATAAGTTCTGCTTTTGCCTGTTAATTCTTTTGGTTTTTTATGCAAATGGAAGCTGTCGTGTTGTTGCTCCAGTTTCTCAATTTCTAAACAGGATTCTTGTAGCCATCGGTCTTTTGCTACTTTAATTCTTTTTCGGATTTCTTTATGTATTTCATTGTATTTTTCTCTGTTTATGGATTTATACTGTCTCCGAACGTCCATTAGATCTAAGAGCTAAGTAGCAGTTGCTCTACACAAAATGCTTAAATATCGATCCTTGTCCAGAAAGCTAAAGAGTCCAGAAAGCTAAAGCTTAATGTGCATGTCTTATAGTCTTTGAAAATAGAATTCGCATATCCATATTCAGCTCGTATGAACATTAACAGGGCAACAAGAATTTGTAATAATCAAGAAATACAACCAACCACTGGACATCATTTACTAACAAGTGTTGTGAGATTCCGTAGAATAGTCTCGATAGGGCAGGGCCTAAGAGTTAATGATGACAGAAATAAGAAAACCATATTTAGAGCAAAACCTATAGGAAGGTGTCTCCCAGGTCGTACCCGAGAGAGATTGGGTGACCATATGAAGAGAGACTTCAAAGAAATAAATGTTAATATACCTCTCAAAACAGCAACACAGGACAGAAAGAAATGGCGAGGCTTTGTGAAAGAGGTCAAAACCCTCAACGCATTATTTGGCTATCGAAAGTAAGTAAAATCTGATATATTCTCAGTCCCATATAGACTCAACACGGTCGATGTGTACATCTATTATACAAATGGGGTAAATACAAAAAAATGTCACCAGCGATTCCTATTCCTACTCCTTGAGGTATTTTTGACTCATCAATATAATCATTGAGATCATCTCATCAAAGTTTAATCTAGAATTATATTATATATATATATATATATATATATATATATATATATATATATATATATATATATATATATATATTATTCTATAAAAACCCAAGGTTTTTAAATGTTTCATATATATATATATATATATATATATATATATATATATATATATATATATATATATATTGCTCTGCTCTATTATATTCCAATACTGCTATATTCTGCTTCTATTATAATTTTTCTTGATGGTTTGTTAGTATCTTATATTCTTAATCTACTTATAGCATTGTGCATAATCGTTTATTGTGTAGTTCATATATTTTCCGGATCAATCAAACATCAAGGACACTATTTCGTTATTAAAATAACCCAGTTAATATTTTTTATTACTTAATTTTATAAAGGAACACGCTACTAACCTAATTTATTAACAACAACAATTAGTTCCGATATTGACTTTCATTAGTACAACAACACACCGAATATAATTATACAATTAGTCAATGAAATATGTTACATCATATCTATTACATTTTTCATTAGCAACAACAATACACCGCGCCCGGCCAGACCGATGCTGCTATTATTACTAATAATAGAAATAATATTAACTTTTTGAGACAAAGTCGTCCGTTATAATTTTGAAGGGGATTGAAACTGGAATTTCAAGTTAGTTTTTCTGTCCAGTAATTGGCTTCTTCCAACGCTTTCGACTTGCTAAGCCATAAAACATTGAGGATTAGTACTGGAGCAATTTGGGCAGGTCAGTATATGTTCGATGTGCTGTATAGTGCAACATTCACATTTATTACCTATTTCGTGTATAAGGCCCCACTTTATTTGATTGGTTTTCACTGGTGCCACCCCGGTTCTTATTCGTTTCAGTCTTCTCCATACTGGCCACTTGTAGTTTGCACCACTAGGCATCACTTCGACAAATCGGCAAATAGGTACTTTTCAGGTGAGTCATCCATGGTCAATTCAGTCATTTACTACGAGATTTTAATTTTTTGGATTTGCGGTCGACTTCATAGAGTGCTAGTTATTTATCTACTTGGTCCGTTTCATAAATTCGTAAGCATGTCTGCGACTATTAGCAAAATAGGTGGTTGTGCGGAGTTTTTCTATTGGAGTTGGCTTCATACAACCTATTGTTAGTTTGCATGTTTCATTATAGGATAACGTCAACTTTTCTGGTGTAAATCGATCTGAACTAAACCAGACAGGCTTATTTTGCCACAGAATAGCAGAGCGTGCTGGCGGTATTTCCAAAAACGGTCGGGCTGTGTTCTTACCTTCTATTGGCAAGTTTTCTGAGGATGTTGTTTTTGGTCGCCAATTTATGTCATGTTTTATAACATTGGTGTCTACATATTAGCGACCTGTCTAGTATGACAACCAAGTAGATTGGTGTATCTCGCTTTTTGTTTAATGGGTTTGAAGATAGTAGGAACTTACTTGGTTCTTGGCAGAGTTTGATTTGAGAGAATTTTTTTGGTAGAATTACAGCATGATCTCGTGGGCCTGCTGTAGTTTGCTTCCCATTTTCTCAAAAGATCTTCCATATTCCGTATACTTTGGTGTTGGTTGGTCGTTCGTCTATATATTGAAGAAAATGGAAGCCAAGACGCTTTCTGGGTCTGTCCTTATCTCTCTCCACTATTAGCTCTTTTTTTTTCTCCAGAGTGACATAGAATCGCCTGTTTTCTAACAGGTACTCAACAATTTTTGCTAGGTGGTAATTTTTGAGCACATCATCAATATCATCGTCAACGTTCACTATTTTGTGATTCACTGTATCGTAGTCGGAACTCAGATCGACCAGTGCAAGCCGTGTTATTTGTTTATATATGAGGTTCTGATCGACTATATTCCCTATGCAATCTAGGAGCCATTTTTCGTATACCCTAAAGAGATGACATAGGCGAGAGGGTTTTTTCGGTAATTTTTGGGTACACACTATTACTTTAGATTTCATCCATAGTTTTGGGATTCGTGCCGGCAGTTATTAAGTAGCTCTACGATCTAATACTTAGTGACTAGGCCATAGTTTTGTATTTATTCCACACATATATCGTTGGTTGATTTAATTTAATTATTTAATTGTGAATGGTATGTCAAGGAAATTTCTTTCGGATTGGACGCGAAATTTCTTTCGATTTGATTGAATTCTATTTTTAATTTTTGTGGTGCAAAACTGGGATTTCTGTTCAATAGCAGCTGTCCAACTGTCCATCTACTTTAGTTGCCTTCCATCGCTGAGTATTTGCAATTGTTTCTTCTTTGAATAATTTTTGAATGTGTAGTCTTTCGTATTTGGCCAGAATGGTTTTTGATTGATCGGAAAAGCTGGGTATAAAATATTGTCCGGAGCTGCTGGGTATGTGCTGCCTTCATATTCTTTTGATTGTCTCCAAAAAGAAATTTTTGCTGCTCTTATTCTTGTTTTCCTATAGTTTTATGTTGAATATTTGGGATTGGTTTATAGACCCTTTTGATGTGGAATTCCTGGATGTGGGATCTTATGAAGCAATTGTATGGAATATAAGCCTTCCATTTCCAATTGTTGTATACCAATCCTAGATAAATCGGCTTCAACATCATCCTTCCATATTTTTCTGTTACGGTCTACTGATCCTCTATCATCTGGTCTCTCAAAAAATACTGTCTTTAGTACTCTGTCTTTCTTTGATCTTACCACATCACCTATATTTCTTATCCAAATAGCTTTTATATGTCTGACGATGTTTTCAGTACCATACAGAGTCACTAATTTAGCATTATGGCTCCTTCTTCACTCCACATTTTCTTTCAAATACCAACAGCTTATTTAAATTCCGCTTATGTAGACCATGGTTCACTTTCATATGTATCAACTAAGCGAATAATTGACATGTAAAGTCCTAATTTAGATTTTATTTTTAGCAGCTTAGATCTTAATAATGATTATAGTGAGTATAATGCTTTATTCCCCACATCTATTCTTGCTGAGACGTCTTTTTCTATCTGGCTGTCATCTGTGATTACCATCCCCAGATATTTAAATTCTTTTAATACTTCGAAGTTGTAGTCATTAATATTTATGTTCTGCCTAACCCTTGGTCTCGGATTTTTGGTTACTAGCATGTATTTTGTCTTCTCTTTATTTATTCGAAGACCCAGACTACCTGTTTCCTCTTAGAGTTTTAAAAACAGTTGATTAACAGTAGATTATCAGCAAATTATCAGCAGGACAGCAATAGTTTGAATCCTCGATTCGCAAATCCCTCTGTCAGGTCAGACGATATTTTAATTATTGCATGTTCTAAGGCCAAATTAAATAGCAACGGTGATAAGGGGTCTCTTTGTCTAAGTCTTGATGTTATACTAAATAACATCGCTGTTCTGTTTCATATCCTTTTTCATATCCTAATTTTCTTGATATTCTCATTTCTATCGTTGCTAGCGATAGTTTATTTCTTTTTATTGAATCATATGCTTTCTGGAAATATACGAAAATCTGGTGTACATCTCGGTTGTATTCCCAGTTATTGTAATATTTGTCGGATCATAAATATTTGATCTATTGTTAACCTTTCAGCATGAAAGCCCAATTGGTAGTCGCCTAGAATATCTTCCGAATACGGGAGTGAGCCTCTTTAGCAAGATAATTGATACAACTTTATACGCTGTGTTAATAAGCGATATGCCTCTATAATTTTGAAGTTCTTTATCTCCGTTCTTATGTATGAGTATTAGAACGCTTCCATTTCATTTCCTAGACATTTTCTGTTATTACCATACTCTCAGAATAATGTTATACAACTTTTGGTGTAAAACGTTTCCTCCTTTTTTTTATTATTGCTCCATTTATACCATCATTTTCTGACGCTTTGTGATCTTTAAGAGATGCTATCGCATTCTTTATTTCTTAAAGTATTGATGCTGGTGTTTCCATATCTGTATCTTTTCAATTCCGAAAGTATTTTCATCATTCGACGATTTCTGTTTCTATCATTATTAATTCACCTGCTTCATTTCTCATAGCTTGTGTTACCCCAACAGTTTCACCTTGTTTGACTGTCTTCACATCCCTAAAGAATTTCCTTACCTGTTTTCTCTTGTCACTTATGTCTCTTTCTCGTATTTGCTGTTCTATATAGCCCCTATAGTTCTAAGTAGTAGCCTCGTCTGTGCTCTTGTTCTGTGAAAATTTGGGGTGTTCTCTACTGCTAATTTGTAGCATTTTCAATCTTTTGTGAGTTTCTATTCCAGCATTTCCTCGGATTGTTTATTAGACCACTTTCGTTCCCGAGAGTCCTCTTTGCTCGTATCGAGTGGCATCTATAACTGTACTAATATTCGTGTTCTCAGGTTGGATTTTTCCAGAAATTGATCACTATCGCTGTCTGCTCCTCTCATATTTCACGAATTAATAATGCTACCAAAGTGTCTTGCATCAATGAGGAGATGATCTATTTGGTTACGTATGTGACCTTGTAAATGTCCTTTCTGTTAAGTTGGGTCAATTTTACAATTATGTTATTAGATATTGCGAATTGTGTTAACCGGTGTCCATTATCACTTGTTGTGTCATGTAGGCTTGACTACCCTTGCCTAGTTTTCCTAGTTTAGCATTACAGTCCCCTGTTACTATTTTGACGTCATGTTTTGGAGCCGCTTTATACTGTTGGTTTAATAATTCGTAAAATTCGTCCATCCCATCTTCTTCAGCATCTTCTGTTGGGGCATATATTAAGAATACAGTGAGATTGAACCACTTACCTTTAAAATCTATTATAGCAGATTCGTTCGCTATTTGGCTTGAAACTCATCACTTTCTTTTTTAATCTTCATGTATTGTTGTTATATCACATTTTAATTTCATGTATTGTTGTTATATCCATGTTATATTTTTGTAATTGTCTAATGGCTCTTGTCGCTATTCCAGGTCTGTACCAACTTAACACATTCCATGTGTTTTTGCAAATATCCTTGTTCTGTTGAGTGTTTCGTTTATATTGAGTATCCGTCCTATTCCGAGGCAATAGTTTGTGTTTCGTGACTTTAAATTTTTACATGTACGGTCATCGAGTCTCTCGATATTAAGGCTAACAATTGTCAAGTTGACTCTTAAGAGCTCGTTTGGGTTGGGTTGTTGGTCTCATTGTTAATCACTTTGCATTTTGAATTTTCAGGTGGTAATAGGATTCGCTGTTCGTTAAATCAACGTTAGATCACAACTCAAGAATTGAGAAAAATCAACAAAAAAAGAGAGTGACTTAAGACTGCTAATTTTAAAAATGTCTTATTTGGTACATCTATTGAAGGAACACATAAGTATGAAATACTGAAGCTGCTTTTCAGGAGAAAAATAGAAAATCAAAAAGATGTAGGCAGAAAGCAAACTTCTTGGCTGAAAACCATAGGGTATTCCACGGAAATATGCAATGCAGGACTACTTTTTCATATCGCAGAAAAATATAAAGTCGTTGTTATGCTTATCCTCAACGTCGTATAATTCTGATATGGAGTGCGATATTTGCCGATCAAAGCCAGTCTGGAGGAATCACTCTGGTGTTGTATACTGCATTAAAGAGTTTTCCTATTGATACGTACATGGCACATGTAGGAGAAGGAAGGAAATAGAGAACTTTTATTACAAAAAATTTGTTTTTCAAAATAAACTTTATTTGAAAACCTAAAAACCCACCCTCCTAGTTACTCTTGTTATTATACCTTGTACCTATACGTAAGACAATATTCGTAATAATTCATAATTGGCAAAATATGTTACAGAAGAAGAAAAAACGTCAGGAAGATCCACATCACGGATCATGGGCCTGAAAACCAAAATCTGTTTATCTTTACATCTTTTACATTTCGTTATACTATGTATAATTGTTTTTTATAATTTAATTTCCATTTCCATAATAATTTTTTCTTGAATAAACATAATGGTATAAAATTTTAAATGTAAAATGAAATTTATAATAGAGCTAAGCATTTCCAAAATTATTTAACAGCATATATTTAAGACAGTAAATTTTAAATAAAGTGTAAAGGATTGTTAAAGTATATTTTTGTAAGTTCAATAAAAATAGAAGTCTCGATTTTATCATTGGGAAGAAGCAGCCAACTAGCAAATACCAATTGCCCCATCAGCTAATAGGAACAGATTACGTGGGGTTGGCGCGGGCTCCCTGCAGGGCACCTTTTTAGCGGACAATGGGGCCCGCAGGAGCAAATCACGCCAGTCATGGTGGGTATTAACCGGCCCTGGAGGGGGGCCATTCTAGTCATCATGTGCTTGGGGCGCCTCTCATGCAAACTCATGAGAAGCTTTTTTATTTTCTTATTATTTTTTCTTAGGATTGTTTTGTTTGTGTTGATGTACTCCCGTGTACGGATCGCATTCTTTTCTTTTGATTAGACAAGATTGCGTCACTGTCGTTTATTTGAGAGATACTTAGTGCATTATTATCTGAGGATATACATGTTGTATTTGAACGTACCGAAATATTTATATTCTCTTATTTTAAAGAAAGAGAATGAGAAATTATGTTAGAATGAAACTTAAAATTTTATTAATAAGTCGCAATATATTCCCATATAGTTTTCTAGAGTATACTCGTTTTTAATAAAAGTGAGCAAGTCTTATGTTTATAATATTATACAGGGTGGCGCACCGAAAACGAAACAGATGCATTTACTGGCAGATGATTCCTTTTTAAAAAAAACGCTTGGACCCGTCGATTTTGTTATCGAGGGGGAAACAAAATTGGCATAAAATCACATTAACATTTGCAGCCCCCTAAGCTGGGGTGGCACCATCCCTAAAATCTTAAATGGAAAGGGGGGTCGAATGATCCATCATTTATTTCCATTTCATTCCATTTATTTCCAGGTCTTTCAACTCCCTTTACAATGATGTAAAATTCATGTACTTCAATTCAGTAGTTTTGGAGATTTATTGATTTAAAGTTTAAATACATCATCGTAAGAGGAGATCAATACATAGCAGCAAAGTTGTTAAAAAATAAAGAATGAACTGACCTATCAGCTGAGTAAATGTTGAAAATTACCACCATTACTTTCCAATCGCAAACTAATGTACTATTTCCTATTTAAAATAAGTACGTGGCATTCTCTACTTATCTTTCTTCAAGAAACAACTTTTTTTGTCACAAAGGACACTTCAATTGCTATTTTTATTATTAATAAAACCATGGGCGTAGTAAATAAAAGCATTTACTTATCAAGAAAATGCTTTTACTCAAATTTCTTCTGAAAGAAGTACAAACTAATTTGATGTACCCATTAAAGTCTACTTTAAACTTTAAATCAATAAATCTCCAAAACTACTGAACTGAATACATGAATTTTACATCATTATAAAGGGAGTTGAAAGACCTTTCAAATAATGGATCATTCGGCCCCCTTTTCATTTAAGATTTTAGGGATGATGCCACCCCCGCTTAAGGGGCTGCAAATGTTAAAGTGATTTTATGCCAATTTTGTGTCCCCCTCGAAAACAAAATCGACGGGTCCGAGCGTTTTTTCAAAAAAGGAATCATCTGCCAGTAAATGCCTCTGTTTCGTTTTCGGTGCGCCACACTGTCAATCAGGATCGTCAATCAAAATCTCATCAAAAAGTTTGTTCTAGCATTTTTCCAAAGTTAAAGATTTGATCTTGGCCCACGACTCAGCACACCAATAAACTACATGTTTCATTGTTAAAGATTTGAGAATTTCGGGAACATTTTTGGATTCATTCATCTCCTGCAATAACAGATGTTTTAAAAATGCTCCTCTTTAATGTCTTTTAAATATCTCTATTACTCCCTGGCTCTACTCTAATGGCTGAATTAAGCTCGTGACATTCGGTGGCAAATATCTGACAATTATGTCACCATTTTATAGATTTTGAGGGTTAGGTGGCGCATTGTCAACAAGCAACAATGTTTTTTTTATTTGATTTGATTTTAAAAAGGATTTTACACTTGGGACGAATTCATTTTCATCATTCATCATTCTAAAAATGAAGTGGTCGATATCCATGAGCTTTTTTGGCTTCTATAAAAAATTGGAGGTGCGTTTTCGGAAATATCTTTTAGAGCTCTTAGTTTTTTTTTTATTTCCCAACACACATATGCCTCAATGGGTGAGTTCCTGCTGCATTGCTACAAAATACTTCTTTCGTTCATTTTTTGGCCCGGTGCACTTTGTTCACGTTTTGATGCAATTGATTTTTTGGGCAGCATCTGCGTTATAAATTTGATCTTTAGTGTAGTTCGCCAATAACATCGTGGTCAGCAGATAGCTTTTCTCCTCATAAATTAACTTGAAGAATAGCGTACCTATTTTTCCATTTGTCTAGCCAACAAGAACTTACTTTAAATCCTTCACCTTTATCGCCCATCATCTCGGAAAACATTTTCGCCTTCTCTTAAATTATTGATCCAGATAATGCTATTCCTTTGGATCTTTGTTATGTGAACCACAAATAGACAGCTTCATTTAACTTCTCATTTTGATTTAGTTTCATTGTTTTCTTGTTTGGCATTTTCGAAGCATGTTCCTCAAATTCGCTTTTTATTTTAACCCATTCGAAAACTGTAGCAACGCGGACGCCAAAATCTGCTGCAACTGTGCGTAAAATCTGTCCATTTTGAACCCTTCGGGTAGCCTCTAATTTGTGTTCAACCACAATCACAACACGTTTCCGTTCGTTTGACATTTTCACATAACAGGTGATTTAGTGAAATTAAAATATAAAAAAAATAAAATAACACACACAAACAAATACGGCACCAAAGAACAGATTTAAGAATGAGATACGGTGATCTGCACGAAATGTGTCATACCAGGGAGTCATCGATAAGGAGGAATAAACAAACAACACGGATGAAGAGATTTGCGTTGTCAAAGCGTTTTATTTTTTATTAGCGAATTTTATTTTAACATACATACTACATATTATACAAACATATTAAATAACTACAGTAATAAAAAACATGTGTTGAGTATTTAATTGCATTCTTTAGTTGTGTGAGAGCAATCTTGATGATGTTGACAAATTAATGGAATTGTTTACGTTTTGCGATAAAAATTTACTTTTTATTGACGAAATTATTGAAACTGTCAGCCGTTTCGTTTAAACGATGTTTCGGTTAAAAAGGTTTCTCTTAAGGAAGGTTTTACTGTATTTAAATTTTCTTGTGTCAAAAGTTACAGTAATTTTAATAAACCAGTAATGTGGATATCTACATAGTCTACCGTATCTAATTTAATCTATATAAACAAGCCTAAATTGTTCACAGCTGTACTTAGACCTCCCTGATTTTTGCCACTCCTCTCTATCTTGTGTCCTTTTTATCCAGTTTTCAGCAACGCTCTTTATGTCGTCGGTTTTTCTGCTGAATGACCAGTTACTACTTCTGTAAGCTTCGTGTCTCTTACACCATTCCAGTAGCTTTCTAGTCCACCGCTCATCCGTTTTTCTACCAACATGTCTGGCCCAATTCTATTTTACATACAAAATAGTCTCAAGAGCATCTCACATCCCCATCTTGTACCTGATCACTTGATTTGGAACTAGGTTCTTTTAACCCTCTCACGCATTGAGTCCACTGCAGTGGACAGATTCTTTTACCTCCAAAAAATATATTTTAATTTTATGAAACTTGGCCACCTGTGAATTGCCTGAAATAAGTGCCCGTAGTTTTTATGGAAAAGCAAACAAAAAGGTAAGAAAATATTTTTCTTATAGAATTATGTATTTTACATAATTGGCCCTTGTTATAATTACAAAATAATTGAAAACTCACCGAAAACATCGCCTTGAAGTCATGTCCACTAGATTGGACGTCATGCAATATGTAACTTAGAATTTCACTCTTGTGGTATGTTTTATGAGTAGACTTCGGCAAATATGCATATAGCATATTTTGCATATTGTGCATATTTTATGCAAATATTTCATATTTTGGCATATTTGTATAAAAGTTTGCATAAAGTGCATAAAAGTTCAGATTTTTATACTGTATTTAAAAATTTTTAAACATACCAATTTATTTCAATTCTTGTATAAAATTTTGTAGTCATTTTAATCAAGAAATGATCTAAGTACGTAATCTCTACAGGTACAAAACATTTACAATTTCAAAGAAGATCAATTTAAGTAGCCCTCAACATTCTTAGAAAGTCTCGGTCACTGAGGCATTCAGTTATTGGATAATCGCTAAGGGTTCGCTCATTTGCATTTTATGATCTAATCAAGTTAACCTCAATGGACATCCTTTGCCCCAAAAGCATGACGTAAAATACTTAGGTATTCACCTTGACAAACGTCTAACTTGGACCAAACATATATGGACGAAAAGGCTTCAATTGGGAATTTTATACAGAAAACTTTACTGGATGTTGGGAAAAAACTCTCACCTATCGATTGACAACAAGCTGCTGATATACAATACAATAATAAAACCCATTTGGACATATGGCTCACAGCTCTGGGGTTCAGCTAGCAAATCTAATATTATGATAATACAAAGATTCCAATCCAAAACTCTGAGAACAATCGCTAATGCACCTTGGTATATCCAGAATGATGCAATACATAGAGATCTTCAGGTACTAACAGTCTCTGAAGAGTGCAAAAAAACTTCTGAACAATATCAAAACAGGTTGCGGGTGCATCCTAATACCCTGGCACACAATCTTCTCAACAACCAACAAGCGAAGAGATTGAAGCGACATGACCCCTTGGACCTACCTCACCTATCCTGACAGAGCCTACAGCAGTGGGAGTTACGCCTTCAACAGCACCCAGCCATTGTGATCAGTGCCGCTTTTAGTACTCGCGTATCAGTGTATGTGCGCATCCTACCGGTAAAAAGCCAATTTGTGTCGTGATGATTTGGTCACTGGACCTTACATCTCTCTGTCATGTAAAGACAAAAAATTTTACTTATTGTTTTCACTGCAAAACAGATTGTAAAAATCTTAAATGTTAATAAAAAAAAAAAAAAAAAAAATGATCTAATCCCCAAATCTATCTACAATTTATTGTATCTTAACAGCAGGTAAACGGCTAATAGTTTTGTTCCTAATTTAGGGATTTTCCAAAATCTCCCAGTTTATTGAATTAGGTACCTAAACATTTCTAATTTGATGCTCAGATTTGTAAATCATTTTTGTTTTGATATTCAAAGTGTAAACACTCGTTGTGCGTAACAAAAAGGAAGATTGTGATTTTATAATGCCTAAAACAACCAGTGCTTCAACTTGGATTAAACCTTATAAAGAGCTGTCTATGGATATGGGAAAAATCTACTGTTCAGTCTGTGGCAAAATTGTAAGTATCTAATATTTTCTATTAAATATCTAATATTTCATACATACAGGGTGTTTCCAAATGACACTTACAACGTTTGACTGTAGATACTTCTCGAAAAATTGAACAAAACGATATAGTTAATGAGGGGTCAAACTTATTTACTTTTCGAGATACAGGGTGTGAAAATTAAAAAAAATTAAATTCTTTTAGTTAATAACAACAATAACTTTAAAACAAATAAACGTATTTACTTGAAATTTAGTACTCGTAGGTTGTTTTTAAATGAAAAATAGCTTCCTTTAGTGAGAAAAAATTGTCCATGGTACAATACAATGGTGTGTATTTAGAAAAATTTTTCACCTTTATTTTTTTTTATGAAGTCAGCTATTCGAAAACACAATTATTTTTATTGTAATTGAATTAACAAAAAAAAAAACTTTTGTTGAATTTTAAAATAAGTTATATGATGTACTAATGGTTAGTAACAAAAACTAATTTGTGGATTATTACTGCATTTAAAACACTTAGCGAGTGTTTTTTTTTCCAAACCAGTTATTTGATTAACCAAAAACACCTTCTATATTTTTATATTTTGAAGGTTGGGTTAAAATAAAGGTTTTTATTTCTATTTATAGATAGCATGTGAGAAGAAATTTCAGATAGACCAACATGTGAGAACTGCTTCACACATTGCAAAAAAAGGAAAAATAGAAGGAAAACATCAAACTTCAATGGCTAAATGTTTCCAATCTACTTCAAAAAAATTAGATGAGCAAGAAACTTTTAATGAAGACTTGTGTCGCGCATTAGTGTCTGCAAACATACCGCTTTCAAAATTAGCAAATGTAAATTTTAGTTCGTTTCTACAAAAATATTGCAAACTTAATGTTCCAAGTGATCGGTCTCTAAGAAGAAATAATGTGAACGGGCTATACTCGTCGGTGTTAATTAATATTAAGGAAGAAATTGCAGATAATTATTTTTACATATCTGTAGACGAAACCACTGATTCCTCAGGAAAGTATATTGCTCATTTATTGATTGGTGTTCTTAAAGAAGATACCTTACCAAAATCTCATCTTATTTCATGCCAGCAACTTGAGAAAACAAATGCTTTAACAATTTCGCGTTTTATACAAGAAACATTAGCAACTTTTTTTCTTCCGACAACTATTCCTTCTAATAAATTACTGCTTATTTTATCGGATGCTGCTCCTTATATGGTGAAAGCAGGAAAAAATTTAAAAATATTTTTCCCAGATTTAATACATGTTACTTGTGTAGCGCATGGATTAAACAGAGTTGCAGAGGAAATACGAAAAAAGTTTCCTCTTGTAAATACCATGATATCCAGTGTCAAAAAAGTATTTCTTAAATCTCCTATAAGAACTCAACTTTATAAAGAAATGCTACCTAACATTCCTCTTCCACCACAACCTATTTTAACGCGATGGGGAACATGGTTAGAAGCAGCTAATTTTTATGCAGATCATTTTGTTAAAATAAAGAACATAATTGATACGTTAACAGATGAAAGTTCTCAATCTCTTTTGGATTCTAAACAAACTTTTCAGAGTAACTTGCTTCAACAAGAACTTTCATTTATAAAATCAAATTTTAGTTTTGTTCAAAAAACAATTACTCAGTTAGAATCACCAAAACTGTCATTGTTCGAAAGTACAGCATTAATAAAAGAATTTGCGTCATGTTGTCGGAACGTTAGAGGTAATATTGGAAAAGATATTTTAAAAAAATTTGAAGCTACTATGGAAAAAAATAAAGGTTACCATATTCTTTCTGAAGTAGTCAGTGTTCTAGCTGGAAATATTTCGGAAACAATTAATTTAGAACCAAATGTTTTGGTTAGTTTGAAAAATTCTTCCGTTACATCAGTTGATGTTGAACGAAGTTTTTCCATATGTACTCAGACAGAAGCCACAAGTTTTTGTTAGAAAATTTTGAACACCACTTGGTCATTTATTGTTACCATAATTCTAAATAAGTTTATTCATACTTAAAAATGATGTAGTTACTTAAAATAAATGTAAATCTTAATAAATAGTAGGAAATATTTAGTTATGTACACTTTTTTTTTAAATAAAATTGTTACTATTTTACGATTTTTTTATTTATTTGTATGCATATTTTGTAAAATATTTGCATATTTTCGGGTAAACACGTGCATATTTATGCGCATATTTTCTACATTTTTATTTGCATATTTGCCGAAGTCTATTTATGAGTATAATTTTATTATTGATTTAGGGATTTTCGAGGGCATTTTTTTATGTACTTACCTATATTATTTTAGTACAAATAAACAAATTTTATTTATTGACATAATATTACTTCTTCAATGGGAAATTTTATTCTATTTCAGAAAGTACTTTTATTTATTTTACTTTCAGAAAATACCTTTATGTTTACCAGAAAATGAAGAATTTATAGGTATTGACAATGATGACATTATTTATGATTTACCAGAAGGTTCAGATTTGGAATCTGATTACAATGACGAAGAGACGCATTCGCTCGAACATGTAACGGCTGAAGACCAAATTGATGAAAATGACTTTGATGAGAAGAAATACAGCCAGAAAACAGTGACGATGATATGAGTGAAGATGACATTCCATTAGCTCAGCGTATTTTGGCATTTTCATCAAAACATAAAAGTCAAGAGAAAAAATCAAAAAAGGCTGAGAAAAAGACTGGAAATGGTGCAATAATGACAGCATGTATGGGCCAGCAACTTTGCCACAGTTTAGAGGAACAGAAAATATTCATGTTCAAGGAAACAATCCAATTGATTATTTTTATCACTGTTCACTGCAGACATAATGGATAATATCGTCTTTCAGACAACAAAGCAAAAAAACCTAAAAAGTGGGGAGTCAAAGTTTGGGTAAGAGCTGGAATTAGTAGATATATGTATCGTTTTGAGGTTTACCAAGGAGCCTCAGGAGACAGAAGTCAAATTAGTAAACTTGGAGCGTGCGCTGATGTAGTTTTGCGTCTAACTGATGACTTGAAGAGAATCAACCATAAAGTATTTTTTGTTAATTTATTTTGCTCACTTCCCCTTATCCAAGAACTGCATAAAAGAGGTATATGGGCGACAGGAACTCTCCGATTGAATCGACTACAAAATTGTAATTCTGTTAAGAAAACAGAAAAACAAATGAAACAAGAGGGTAGGGGAACTTCATCCGTTGCAAGTACTGAAAGTGGCAATATAATTGTCTCTAAATGGCTAGACAACAAGACTATTTACATTGTTTCTAATTGTGCTGGAATAGAACCTCAGAATAAAACAAAACGCTGGTGTAAATCTACTAAGACTACTATAGAAGTGAATAGACCATTTTCTGTTCAGTTTGATAACAAAAATATGGGAGGAGTAGACCTGATGGACCAGTTGTTGGCCCTGTATCCTCTAAGGAGAAGAAACAAACGCTGTTATATAAGAGTTTTTATGCATTTTGTGGATGTTCTTGTTGTAAATGCATGGATTTTGTACAAGAAAACGGAAATCCAAAAAAAGATCTGCTTGAATTTAAAGCAAGTATTTTCAGAACGTTAATAAATTTGGGAACACAGAAAGAAAATAAACGAGGTAGACCTTCGTCTGGTACACCACCTCACATTTTGAAGAAGAAGAAGAAACCGAATCATCATGCACCCCCTGAAATTAGACAAAGTAATTGGCGGCATACATCTGCAAACGGTGCAGTCGCTGTGTCCATCGTGCTTTGATTACTTTCATACCAGTAACTGACGCTTCCGCGCTTCCGCAAGTGCATAGTGACTACTAGAGTGGACGGACTATTTTTTAGGTTTTAAGAAAAAAATTTTATGTTTTTTCACTTAATATACTATTTTTAATATTTTGCAATAAAATAATATTTCTAAGAAAAAAAATTTTTCCGTAAACTTATGCATAAGAGGGTTAACTTATCGCAGCATTGATATTTCCATCTTTCTCGGCATTATATGTATTTTTTGTACATTCTTTTGAAGCCTAGCTTCTACCCTGGCGTTTTATTAACTATTCTTTATATTAAAATGCTAAGGACAAGCAGCACAGAAGTATCGCTATTTCACATCGATTCACTTCTCTCCATCAATTCCGTTTCTAGTGGTCATGTATTTATTCTAAGCAGGTTTAACCCTTAATATCCTAGTGTTACATATAAGTTACGCAATATTATGAAATTTAAACAGCGCGCTGCAACGAAACTTGTGATAGGATCGCATAGACGGTGTAAGTATAGTGAAATTTGATAGTTCCTGTAATGCATGTTTATTGGTTTGCAGATATCTTCTTTTTTGGTGCCTATTCGTTTCGAATATTGGCGATATAGTGTACGAAAATGTTGTGCCTGTATAGATTTAAAATAAGCTGTTAGTGAATATTGAAAAAAAATGGACATCAATCCAGAGTAAGTACATTTATTTTTTATCCTGGAATTTTTTTAGCTCAAAAAGTAAGTTAAACCTTACAAGGTACATATTCTAAATCTTTCAAATTTTATTTAAATATTTCGTTACCACTTAGTTCGGTGTAGCGCCAAAGTTCACTATTACAATATGCAACGCTAGGATAAAGTACTACCGCATTTTTTGCAAAAATAAACGCATTAGTAACGGGACGTGATTTCACTACCAGTGATTTATTCACCGTAATTAATAAATCATCATATAAATTAATCAGATATCATAATATATTAACTGCACGGTCGCTGTGTCACCAAAGGTATTTATACCATGCGGTCCATATGTATGGAATAAATTCATTTTTAGCGTTATTATGTACTATGTGCAAAAAACTTAAAACAGGTCGATTTTTATTCTTAAATTGACAATTTACAGTATGAAAATACTATCCCCCTCCAGCACCTCTTTGAATTATAAGCACCCCCTCGAAAATTGTAAATAACAAAGGGGGTCATGTGGCACCTTGTTAGAAAGAGATTTTAGTTCTCTGTTCAGCAATATAAAGTTTCTTGAGTTTGTGCAATCATAACTGGAAAAATTTATTTTTACAATTAAATTAAACCTTTAACTTGCCCACCATTATTCACTTCTTTACAATCACCGTGGTAATTTTGGAATTCTCGTACAACATTTACTATGACCTCGGGGGATATTTTGTTAATTTCTTCCGTTATTCTAACTTTTAAATCAGCAATATTGCCTAGTCTATTAAAATATACTTTAGAAATAATCAGGTATTTTCGTATCTATTCTGCTAAACATTGGGGAAAAAACTTTGAAGATAATAAAATATTAGTCAAAAAGCCAAACAAAGCCTGCTGTCATTTAGGTATTTAAAGTTACTAAAAGAAGTCAGTATAATATTTTGCGCGTATTAAATTTAATTATGGCTCATTTGTCCGAGACTCAAAGAATAGACATTTTAATTATGATTGGTTGTGGTAATAAAACAAGAACTCAAAAGGAGGTTTGTATGTTTAATAATAAATACCCTGGTCAACAAATTTCGCAGTCTACAGTTAGCAAAATTAAAAAGAAGTTTCTTTATACTGGACATGTAAAAAATATTAAAAAAACCATGTAAAAATGTTAAATTTACTGATGAAAAAAGTTAGATGTACTTCTAGAGATTGAGGAAAATCCACATAAAACAACTCGAGAACTTATGGCCGTCAATGATGTAAGTAAAGTAAGTAAGTAAATCATCTATTTTAAGAGTTTTGCATAAAGAAAAATACCACCCTTACAAAGTTCAGTTGGCTCAGGAGTTAAATGAAGATGATCCTGATAGAAGACAAGAATTCTTTGAAATAATAATACGACAGAATTAACGCAGATTTGCAGTTTTAAACAAAATAATTTTTTCTGATGAAGCGACGTTTCATTTAAATGGAACGGTTAACAAACAGAACTAAATCTATTTTAAGAGTTTTGCATAAAGAAAAATACCACCCTTACAAAGTTCAGTTGGCTCAGGAGTTAAATGAAGATGATCCTGATAGAAGACAAGAATTCTTTGAAATAATAATAAGACAGAATTAACGCAGATTTGCAGTTTTAAACAAAATAATTTTTTCTGATGAAGCGACGTTTCATTTAAATGGAACGGTTAACAAACAGAACTAAATCTATTTTAAGAGTTTTGCATAAAGAAAAATACCACCCTTACAAAGTTCAGTTGGCTCAGGATTTAAATGAAGATGATCCTGATAGAAGGCAAGAATTCTTTGAAATAATAATACGACAGAATTAACGCAGATTTGCAGTTTTAAACAAAATAATTTTTTCTGATGAAGCGACGTTTCATTTAAATGGAACGGTTAACAAACAGAACTAAATCTATTTTAAGAGTTTTGCATAAAGAAAAATACCACCCTTACACAGTTCAGTTGGCTCAGGAGTTAAATGAAGATGATCCTGATAGAAGACAAGAATTCTTTGAAATAATAATAAGACAGAATTAACGCAGATTTGCAGTTTTAAACAAAATAATTTTTTCTGATGAAGCGACGTTTCATTTAAATGGAACGGTTAACAAACAGAACTAAAGATATTGGAGCAAAGAAAATCCTCAATGGGCGTGTGAGACTGACACGCAATATCCAAAAAAGTTAACTTTTGGACTGGTATCATTAACAATAAAATTATTGGTCCTTATTTTTTTGAGGGTACAGTTGACAGTGAGGTATAGCTAGATTTTTTATTTAACTTTTTAGTGCCTACATTACGTAAATTTTTTCCTGATGTTAATCATCCAAATTAGATAGATCGATCTATTTACTACTAACAAGACAGAGCTCCACCGCATTGTGCACATATAGTTAGAAATTATTTAAACGAGGTTCTTCCCAATAGGTGGATTGGAAGACGTAGAACGATCGACTGGCCGGCTAGATCGCCCGATTTGACTTCTCTCGATTACTTCTTATATAGTTATTTAAAATGTAAACTATATTTTAATAGGCCAAACAGTATTGCTGATTTAAAAGTTAGGATAACGGAACAAATTAACAAAATAACCCCCGAGGTAATACAAAATGGACCGCGTTATGTAATAGCGGATTAAGTGACAAAATGTAGTTTTGAGAAAAATGGGTTTAAATATTTTAAATTTGTTTTTCGTACTATTATAAAATATATCTAAATTATAATACTGACAAGTTTTATATTTTGATGGAGTATTGCAAATATAATGTAAAAAAACTCTAACATATTTTTTAAATCTTTTAAAAATAATTTATATTTTACAAGTTATTCGATTAAATGTCGCTTAATTCGTTGATTTTTTAATATATATGATTTAAGATCGTAATACCGAATTAAAAGACATATTTGGCGCTTAATCTGATGTTTCAAAATAAAAAATACGTGTTATAATAACGTTTTATTAAATTCTTAGCTTTAATACATATAAAAAGTTATATCGTTTACAGAAAATACTATGATAGGTCTTCAATATCGAAGTCTAATGATCCATTAAAGCCGTCAATATCATCTTGAACGCCTTCATTCCCTACGATATTTTCGTAGAATTGTTTGGCATCCAATGGAATAAGTTCCATTAACGACATTATGTCATTAAGCTTTGGAATAGAGACAGGTTTCCCATTAGGCCACAAAATTTGCAGTTTGGAGGAATATAAAAATTCTATAGTCCTGGTTGCATTTCTTCTGACTCTTTTACTTATGTCTACTTCTTGCAAATTTCCAACGTGATTTTTGCTGAAATATATTTTAAACGGATTTTTTCCATGAGGAGTATTTCTTGAGTTTGAAGCCAGTTATTGGAATTCCCATTTATATCTTTATTTCTATTTACAATATGTTTTAAAATATCGCAACCTCCTTTGCACTCTTCTTTTTTTACAATTTGAACCATTATTTGTTTCGTTTTCTACAATGTTTGATAACGTTTATATAATCATCTGGAATATGCAACCGATTTTGGAGCTTTAATGCTGACTCTTTGTCCCCAAATTCGGAGTCATTGGGCATAAAACTGTGTCCTGATACTAGAAAGTGTATCGTTATTTTTTTTAAAGAAGGTATAAGCTCAAGCGCAGATTTTAAAAGCATCACAATTTTAATATTGGCATTTTGTCCTCCGCAACTGTCAGACCATAATAGCAATTCAGTTACTTGAGGTGGTAGGTTCTCTTGCAAATATTTTAATAAAACAGAACCTACCTCTTGTGCTCCTTTTCTTGCTGTCCCTTCGACCCAAACATAGCAATGGCCTCGTTCAGTTTTTCCTGAATATACACCGCAGTTATAAAGCCACAGCTGCAATTTGTAAAATACAATGTTTGTTGGAATGCGTGGTAGAGGTAGGGTTTTTTCCAAATCAAAAGTCAATACCTCCAGATTTTCTTTATTTTTAGCTTTTTGGAGATCTGAATTCATAACATTTCTAGTCGCTTTTGCTTCATCTTGATGAGTATCTCTTAGTCTCTCAAATTCTTTTTTCTCTTGCTCAGATGTAGAGCTTTGGATTTTAACTGCAAAGTTAGCGCATTTATTGTATGTGTCCTTTTATAAGTCGTTTCCTTTGCAAATTAAAACTGTCATAAAATATGCGTTTATAGAAAGAAAAAGAAACACTATCCTGAGTTTCTTCTTTATACAAGTTAAACATTATGTCTTTTTTAGTATGTTTTTAAATATCGGTCAACTATTGCAGAGGATATTCTCAAAGTTTGAATAAACATTTTTGAACATACTACTTTATCAGCTGGGTGGTATATTCTTATGTAGGTTCTTTTAGTCGATAGTTTAACTCTTCTTCTTTTTGGTGGAATAACTACGACTGAAGATGAAACATAAAGGCATTTAGCTTGATAGTTATTAAGTGCCCAAAATCTGTTAAATTCTTATTGCCTTCAGGAAGGAGCGTTACATGAGGATGCTTAGAATAGTATGGACACAGAAGAAAACTAACACGGAAGTATTGAGAGAAATGAGAAAATAATGCGAAACATTAAACACAATAAAAACAAGAAAGTTACAATATCTGGGACACGTAATGAGGGAAAGGCAATATGAACTGCTAAGGCTGATAATACAGGGAAAGATGAGAGGAGGAAGGAGTATAGAAAAAAGGAGAGTGTCATGGTTGAAGAATTTAAGGGACTGGTTTAAATGCAGTTTTATAGAACTCTTCAGAGCAGCAGTAGATAGAGTAAAGATAAGTAATAATGATATCCAACCTCCGATCGTGAGACGGCACTTAAAGAAGAAGAATCGAAAACAGTTCGCAATGCTGCAAAATAGTTTCTTCGCTGGTAAGACCCATTTCCGTTTCCCTCTTTCTGTTTCTCGCCATATTTTCCTAAAACAGTTTATATAAAACACTGGAATGTGTGGGAAGTTTCTGATGGGGTACAGTGGCCACTGCTCGCACTATGAGGAAGTAGTGACCACTGTACCCCTTTTTGAAATGACCAATGTGCCCCAAAGTACCCACTGTGCCCCAACTATGTTTTAAATGTTGGTATATTAAAAAAAGGTTATTCTTTATATTATATACTAGGTCGTATTGTAAACTTCAACACTTGGACTTATTTTTACCTTTCTCTACTAGGTGGCCATAGTAGTAACGCATTTCATTTAAAAGATATCTTAAGGTGACCACTGTCCCTCTATGTCACTGTACCCCGGTCTCCCTTACTATAGAAATATGTGTTTATAGATAAAAAAAGAAATAATTTGTTGGAAATAGCGATATTTAACAGAAATTCCAAAATTTAAAAGAGCAGACAATAATATTTTTTATTTGGGTAAAACATAAAATAATTGGATTTTATTTTGTAGGAAGTCAAAACGACATTTTGAAAAATAAAAAAATATCAAATTCCTTGGCGATGATAGATTAATAATCGAAGCCGTCAAACTAGGTGGAAATAAAATTATCTAGGCTAATAAAATTATCTAATTTTTCACCAAATGCATCTACCAAGAAAAAATCTCTCTTTAATGGAACAATACAGGCATTGTTTTATTACTCAAGAAAGGAGACATAACAGATATAACATTCACAAAAATTATCTAAAAAAGAAAGTTTAAATCTCTCTTAGCACAGAGGACAAGCTGGATTATCTAGCACTAACAACCATTGACTAGTGATAAAGAACCTGATAAAGAAGTCGGCAGAATACAACAAACCATTGGCACTAATATTCGTGGACTACGAAAAAGCATTCGATACTATAAACCAGCAGAATATGTTAAGAATATTAACAGAATGTTAAATAGATTATCGCTACACTTACATAATCCAACATATCAACCTAAATTCCACGGCTGTCGCAATACTATACTAGGCAGAATAACGACATATCCTAGTGCAAATATCGGTTCAGACCACAATCCTCTAATACCTGATATCAAAGTAAAGCTCAAAAGAGGATTCTAAAAGTTTCAAAACTCTAAAAATAAATATAATAGAGAATAACAAAAAACAAATAGTAAAATAATACATCAAAACAATGGTGTCGAAATATGAAACATGTTTAAAGATAATTTCTCACAAGTAATAGAAAAACATACCAAAAAGAATCAAAGATAAAAAAAACAACAATGGATAACCAATGAAATTCTTAAATTGATAGAGCAGAGAAATAACAGGAAGGAATATAAGAAAAAACAAAAATTAATAAAACAAAAAATAAAGATAGCGAAAGATAAGTCGATGGAGGATAAAGGCATTAAAATGCAAGAGTTAGAATGCCAACATAACACATTTAATATGTTCAAAAAAATCAAAGAAATAGTTGGCCTCTCTCATAGGAAATCCCTTCATACAATTTGGACAACTTAGTATACGTACATAAATGAACTATTTAATGACGTCAGACCAGGAGAACAACAGACATTAGGTGAAGATGGCCTGATAGCATCCCGGCAGATATGTTAAAACTAATTAACGACGAAAACATTAAAATATTGGTGAAGCTTTTCAATCATGTGTACTCAACTGGTGAAATTTCAGAAGACTGGTTGCGATCTGAATTCATAACTTTACCAAAAAACAACGTCCGAAACACTGTAGTGACTATAGACTTGTAAGTATTATGAGTATACATAAGTATTATGGGGATTGGAAACTGGAGAATCACTTTTTGCACTGAATGTTTTGCTACAAAATTGTCGAGATCAACGATAAGTTATCTTTGTTGTTTTTATTGATTATGAAAAGACCTTTGATACAGTGCATCATGACAAGTTAATCAAAATATAAAGGAGTTGATAGCCGCGACATCAGAATCATGAAAAAATTATGTTGGCGTCAAACAGTGACCATTCATATTAATAGAAAGTCGTCAGAAGAGTGTAAGATTCTAAAGGGAGTAAGACAGGGTTGTGTGCTGTCTTTAATGTTGTTTAATTTATTTTCAGATAGAATATTTAAACGTGCTTTAAACAACTTAAAATATGGTTTAAAAATTATTGGAAAACTGATAAATACCATCAGATTCAATGTATAAAACACAATTGTATTGAACGATGACGTAAATGTATTACAATGTCTTTTAAAGTCCATTACTACAGTGGGACAGGTGATGGTACTAAAAATTAATTATTCTAACACAAAACACATGTTATTTAGTCGTTAGCCTCTAACCAAGAGTCTCCAATTTTAAATTTTTAGGTCCCATACATTTTCATCTTAATGTAGCAAGAATACTCAAGCCAAATCAGCCAACTAGTTTTACACAATCTTACAGGCCATCTTCTTCACATGCACTATGTGTAAGCTTATGGAAAATATGATCAACAAACGTCTTTTATGGTATTTCGAAAAGCACAAGAATATTACAAGGAAACAATCTGGATACCAAAGACAGCGCTGCATAAGAGATAATCTGGTACTACTCCAAACCCATATCTCTAAGGTAATTAATAGCAAACTAAATTGGATAGCAACTATCTTTGATATAGAAGAAACATTTGATACCATCTCTAGAAACGCAATCCTTGACAAACTTTCTTAATGTAACCTCACTGGCAACATATACGCATTTATAAAAAACTTCCCAATATCTAGAACACTTAGGGTTTCTGTCAATAACTTTATATCTTCTCCACACATCCAATATGATGGTGTTCCTCAAAAGTTTAGTGTTAAACATATTCTTATTCACTCTTGCGATAAGCAAGTTAAGTGATCATATTGCTCCGACAATCAAATGCGTATTATATGCTGATAATCTAATAATGTATTGTCAGAGTAAATTATCACTGGTTGATAATTGCAAAATATTAGGGCGTATATTTGATTCAAGATTAACCTGGAAACAATACGTTCAGGAAATTAAAGGAGCCTGCCTAAAATCGATAAATATAATTAAAACACTCTCACATTATCATTGGAACGTGGAAGAAACTACGTTACTGAAAGTTTACAGATCACTAATCCGTTCCAAGCTCGACTATCGATGTTTCATCTATATGTCTGCAACTAACTCAACCTAAAATTCACTAAATGCAGTACACAACACGGCTATCTGCCTATATCTTGGAGAATTTTGTTCTAGTCCAGCAGAAAGTCTTTACTATGAAGCTAATAAACCTCCTCTGTGGCTTAGGCGAGAAAATCTTGTTAGCTCCTATGCTGCTGCAATTTCCTCCAACCCTTCCAATTCAGTATATCCTTTAATTACAGCATCACACCAACCCCATAACAACTCTTCATGTAACTTAATTATACATCATTTTCCTCGTCGTTATCAGCCATTATTAAGAGATATAAATTTGTCTAAAACCAGAACTTTACCATTCTGTAATAATCTCTATTGGACCAACATTCTCCGACATCATGATATTTCCTGGACTAAATTTAACAAGGAAGATACCGCTTTTAATACATTTACAGAAAAAATTTTCTTTCTAGAACTTAGAACAAAAATAATAATATATTTCTTTACACTGACGCGTCAAATACTGAAAGTGGTGTTGGATATTCAGTGAAAACTGTACAACAGCCTATAGAACTCTATACAATTTCTCCTTAGTGTAGTATCCACACTTGTGAACTGCTATCTATATCACATGCTTTCAAATATGCCTAACAATACCGAACATACACATATGCACTGACTCACTTTCCGCCAACCATTTTCTAGTCCAAAATATTCATGACATATATCAGCTTCTTATAAACCAAAATGCAACAGTCACTCTAATATGGGGACCATCCCATGTCGGGATTAGTAGTGATGAAAAAGCTGTTTGCCTTGCCAAATAGCCGCATCATCCGTCGACACCATTATTAATATACAAATCTGCAATGATCTAAAAGCTAGACTGAAGAAGCTTAATCTATCCACCTGGCAGTTTCACTGGAATAAAGTTACTTTAGCGCTTCATGAAATTAAACCCTCAGTGAACCTACTTACCTATCCAAGTTTATCTCGAAAAAATATGTCAATCATACGGAAATTGCGTATAGGCCATACCCATCTAGCACATGACTATCTGATGACACATCTCCACAAATAAAATGTCAGCACTGTAATACGACTCTCCGAATCAGACAAATGGAATGTCCTTTTTGTGCCCAAATACGCCAACAGCTTGGTATCAATACTACTTTCAAGGAGGTCCTAAACAGCAAAGACCAAATCAACAATGTGATCAAATTCTTCGAGAAAAATTAACTGTTAAACAACATATAAAAATATTATATTAAATGTTTTTTACTTTTTGTTAAATGTTAACTATATTATTTGTAATTTATATTATAGTACAATGTAAATTGTAACTCGTGCTAATGACCATAGATGTCATATGGACGTTAATCTAAATAAAAAAAAATTCTAGGTTGTTATATTACCGAACAATTAGATCCCTTTTTAAAATGAGATCACTCTTCTGTAACGGTAACTTAAAACTTCAACTTTGGAAACGTATAATGAAGTATTACATCTGGATAGTTGTTTTATATGGTGTCAAAACATAAACCTTGAAAATTCTACTATTTACCGCTTAGAGGATTTTGAAATGTGGTTGTATACACGAATAGTAAAAATGTGGACGGCTAGACAGACAAATGAAGCTGATTACTAGGGTCAAATCCAGGAAAATAGCATGTCTTGGACATAATAAGGATAAAACACTATAATATTTTTCAACTAATTATGATGGACAAAATCGAAGGAATTAAGTAAAATCGATCTCCGAAATAATCAAATTCTCTTCATTAATCAATTTAAACTCTTTTGTGTTTTTTTTATATTATTTGTCTGTCTAGTGTATAATTTATCCGAGATTTAAAACCCCACCTTCAAATTTTTCAACCAAAAGCAGGTTATTGCCAACAAGATCAAGGCCAGGTAAGTCAACCATCAATTTTGAAAAACATAACCTACAAACAATAACTTGTTGGTTATACATTTTCGCAGAATTTTGAAAATAATCTTTTTTTAAAAAGATTTCTGAAGTGGAAATCGAAACGATAAATATTAGTTAAAAATCTAATTTTTAATTACATAATATTTAACTCAGATATGTCACAAGAAAATAGTTTCAGAACCTTTTGGTCCAAAAAGATTATACAAAACTTATTCCATTTAAAATTATTTATTTTACGTTAGGTTGAAATATATGTAAACTAAATTAACATAAAAATTGTTATCCATAAAACAACTTTCACTAGATCTGTAGCTCATAAGACCCCTACTATTTATAAAACTCAGAAACAATATGCGTAAAAAAAAACTAAATAAAATCATACAAAAGTGTTTACAACTAACATGAAGATTGATTAATTTGTTGGTGTTTGAAGTGAAGTAACGTAGGATCGTTAATATTTCATAAGTTGATTCCTGTCAACAGGGACTAGAAGCAACCTTCTTGAATATTCACATGAAGCAATGCCAGCCAACCAAAAAGAATGGAAGTAGACAGATGGTCTTTAGCTAATAACAAATAGTTTCGATTTTATTTTAATAAAAAATTTATTTTAGTACAGTCAGATTATAGTTGATCTAGCTGGAAGTACGCAAGCGAATATATATAGATAACGACATTGTTTTGTTGACCATAGGAATTAAGATTTATTGCAATCCCATCTCTATAGTACAATTTAGGGATGGCGGTTTTTGACAAAACACCGGTTTTCGGTTATACCGGTTTTTTTGCTTACGGTTTAACCTGGCGGTTATAACCGGCCAAAAAAACCGGTTTTTGCAAAAACCGGTTTTCGGTTTTTTTAATCTAATAGGTTACAAGTTTGCTTCTGTATTTATAAAATAAAATAAAATTTGAATTATAGTTTTGTTTGGAATAACTTGAGAATAATAATTATGATTGGGATCCAAAATAATACCTAACCTAATCCTAATCACCCCTAAAAACCTAATAACCGGTTTTTACTTTAAAAATAAAAAACCGGTTATAACCGGGACAAAAAAACAATCGATAAAACCGGTTATTGCAAAGTAAAAAAACCGGTTTTCCCATCCCTAGTATAATTATTTTAATGCTCTAAAACTAATTTTTTGGTTATTTTTTAGCCTTAATAGCAATACAAATAAATAAGTAAGTAAATAAGTAATATTATTGTCACTGAAATTTGTACAAATTTTATGGACAAAGCTTATAACAATAAGGCGAGAAAGAAGAAAAAAAATCATAATAAGAATCGTTTGTACTTTTATATAAAAAAAAACAATAAAATTCTTCCAAACTTAAACATAAACAATATTACCTAAATATCAGAAGAACAAGCGGGATTTGTCCCAGGAAAAGGCATAAGAGAGCACATCCTTAATGTCAGACAGCTAATCAAAAAACTCGTGAATTCAATACTCTTATGCTTATGTGCTTGGACACATACTAAGAAATAATAAATATAGTCTTCTGCAGGTCATCATGCAGGGTAGAGTCGAATGCAAAAAGGGAATAGGTAGAAAGAGGAAGTCATGGCTGCGAAATATTCGAGACCGGACAAACATGACTGTAGACGAATTATTCCACGTTGCAAAAGACAGAGAAGCTTTTAAAAATGTGGTCGCCAACCTCCGTTAATAGGGACGGCATAGAAAGAAGAAAATGCTTATGTGCTTTGTGGATTACACAAAGGCTTTCGATAAAGTCAAATGGCAGCAGCTATGGTCCATACTAGCGGAAATGGAAACACCTCACCACTTAATTCAACTAATTAGAAGTCTATAGAAAATAATAAGTGCACAGTAAAAATAAACAACACCCATTCCGATCATTTCAGAGCAGAGGCAAGTGTCAGACAGGGATGCATATTCTGTCCAACTCTGTTTAATATCTACAGCGAACACATCATGCGAAAGGTACTAGACAGATGGAAGGGTGGAATATCAATAGGAGGTCAAAAAATCAGTAACTTGAGATATGCTGATGACACTTTAATAATCGCGGCAAACAAGAAGAAATGAAAGACATAATGAGATGTCTAGAGGAGAAAAGCAAGACATATGGACCAAAGCTAAATAGGATTAAGATAAAGATCATGATAGTAGACAGAGCTCGGAAAAATCTTTAACAAAATCTTGAAGTAGTAAATAGTTTCATATACCTGGGGTCCCTAATAACAAATGACGGAGGGTGTGACAGAGAGATACGTAGAAGGTTGACTATTGCTAGAACAGCTATGATGAAACTGGCAACAATTTGGAAAAATTTTAGCATAACAATACACACAAAACTAAGGCTGGTAAGGGCACTCATTTTTCCCATAACCACATATAAATCCGAAACGTGGACCTTAAAGAAAGCGAATAAAAATAAACTAGCCACTTTTGAAATGTGGGTATACCGCCGCATGTTAAGAATATCAGGGATTGATCATCGCACATACATATCGATACGTATCGAATATCGTAATATCGAATGGATCACTACAGGAGCAATGCGACCAATTTGTGGTATTAGAGTTAGAAGATCATGATGGTTTCCAGGGCAACAACTAACAATAACCACGGAGGAAGCTACAGCTACCTGAGGATAGAAATGCCAAACGTTGAAACGTTTAAAACAAATCGAAAGGGATAATTCGAGTAAATAATAAAATTAAAATGTAATGGCATGTCTCGCAATGTCCAACAGTTTAGGAGAATGAGTCCAGATTTTCTTGATAAAGATTTTCGATTGTGTGAATTGTTAAAGCAGTCTATTTAACTTATCTGGGTTATTTTTCTTGAATTATTTTAGTTTTATCCTTAGTAGGTCCAATTACATCTGACGTAGGCATTTCTTTGATTTTGATTGGTGTATTAGTAGACGTTTGTGTTTCTTGAGAGGTTGTATTGCTAATATCAAAACGAGTTAGTTTGTCTCCGTGGAGGGAGGAAGAAATTCATTGTTTGTGACTATGGGAGTGGTGGGAATATAGACTGCATTTATCTGTTGACTGAGATCTCTATTTTATATTGAGCGCTTGATGGTATGTCATTATTTAACATTGGGGAAGAGCTGGTAGATTTAGTCGGAGAAGATTGTTCATTTAGGAGAGGATTGCTAGAACCATTTTTAAACAATGATTTACTCTTTGGCCGTGTTGTTTAAATAGAAAACATACAATTTTATTTGCAGAGAGAAATATTTTGTATTATTGTCGAATCATATTATTATTGAAGATTGAAGGTCGAAGTTATCTTTCGATTCTTTTAGGTATTATTACTGTTCAATCTACAAATATAAAATTTGTTGTCTTTCTGTTTGTTCGTTCATTGCTTTTTTTATTTAACAACACTTACTGTGATTTTTGTTGACCATGTTAATTTTCTATAGATAAAATTCTTAAATCAGCCTTTCTAGTCAGACCAAAATGATTGTCTAGTATTTCTAGTCCTTTGATATTGACCATATATTATCTTAAATGGATTCCTCTTTCAAAATCAGTAAAACCCCTACTTAGACGACTAAAACCCGTCATAAAATTTTTGTTTCTTCGAAAATACAAAAAAAAAAGGCATTCACTGACTTAATTAAATAAATTATCGTGGATCCTCCTTAAAAGCTGTTATTTACCATAATATATATGATCACGACCGGGTGGACCAAAAAGAAAAAAGGATGAATATAAAATAAAAGCATCCCTTCGGGGGCCGTGCTTCGTAAGGCCTTTTTATATATAATATTAGAATATATGTACATTTTTAACATTCTATCGCGGGCAGAACCAGCTATCAATTATTATACATTGAAGATAAACGAGCGTCGGAATGCTTATGGCTAAATAAGTGTATATACATACATAATTATATGGTTCAGGTTTTATCGAAGATGAACGGTTTAAGGAAAAAGGGAGGTGGAAGATGTGTGTATCCCAGAGGCGAAATTGGCAGTCACACTATTTTTATTCGAGGAGGACATTTTGGTTTAGATATCGAATACGGTGGTTTTACTACAACCATGGTTAGAAATACTAATAATTTTTCTGTAATATATCTTATAATTATTGATTGCATAATATTAATTCAAGAGAAAAGAATAAATTAAACATTCTTCCCTAAATGCTTACACTACATTTACGCACAAATTTATCTTTTTTATTTTATTATATCGAATCTAACAAAACTACTTTCTGCAATTTTGATTTAAAAATTTTAGTTATACTATTATCTGAAGACCTAATTTTTAGAATGTTAAGTTCACAGGCTAAATTATTTTTTAGTTTAAATGATCTCATATGTTCTATTATGTGGTCACTAAAATGACTACTTGTTTGCTTAATTTAATGCCTACAATTAATTTGTGAATATTTATTACTTTTTGTTATATAATCTATATACTTATATTTTTTTTAGCTGTAACGGAATAATGGCAACAGTACATTGGCTGACTGGCAGTCCTTTTAGTAGGGATCAGTAGGGATTTAGTAGGGTCAATCAGTAGCAGAAAACAGAGTCTCTAAAGAAAACAGCTCGAAAATGTCGTTTGACTTTACATTGCGGTCCCCAAGCCGTCAGACAGATTCAAATGACTCTGCATAGTTCGCTCAGTATATACTCTGGTCGAACAGATAAAAAAATGGTAGAAGAAAACAACAGACGACATCAAGAATACAGCAAGAGAATAAATGCTATGTAAGCTCAGATGACTGAGCGGCAAAATAATTATACGTGAGAAACAAAAAGAAAATTAGAGGTTAACAAATCAATTGTTAATCATGATGAACCAGCTCATTCCCTTAACAGACTGGTCATCAACAATTAGAAACCTGAGCCGACAAAAAAATAAAATGAAAAGCCAATGAAGGAAAAAGCAACGCAAGTCAAATAACTAGTGAAAAAAACGGTTTTGAGACAGGAAGAACAACCAGTACTATCACAGATACTATGAAAACTAACGAAAATGAAGCTGAAAGGATAAAAGAACGAAGTAGTCCAAAAAAACTTCAAGAAACAACAAAACAAATGAATGTTGCAGGAGAGCACTTAAATTATCCAAGAGATTAACGAACCAACATTTGCAGCCAAAAGCTTGCAAAAAGCAAAGAATAAATAAGAACAGAACCAAGATTTAAGCCAAAAAGATACATAAAGTCTGTAGGAAAAAGCCCTAAAATCCTACACTGGAATCAGCTCAACAAACAAGTTTGCAAAGTCCTAAAGATTACTAGTGGTCCAAATAAACTACAGAGAAGGTTATCTAGCTATGATAGAAAACTACACCGAAACAGACCAAATCGAATGGATAGCATATTCAATCGACCAAAACAGACGAAACTGCTGGTAATCAGGGGCCTTAATGAAACCAGGGAGGCAAAAAGTATAACAGAAGAACTAAAGAGCAACGAAATTGAGCCAAAACTCTCAAATATGATATCCAAACAACCGTGTAAGAAAAAATTGACCTTGTTCTTAGTAACAATGAATGAAGAAGAAGACGAAAAATTAAAAAAAATAAGCTACCTGTGTTTTATGAGAATTTTAATCGAAGATGACCTTAGAAATACTAACGACATAATGCAATATTATAACTGCCAAGGATTCTTTCATAACTCGAAGTCCTGTTACTATGGCTCAAAATGCGTGTAGAAATGGACACTTATGCAGTGCATTCAAAAAGATAAGAGCGGCGACCCCAAATGTACAAACTGTGGTAAAGCGCACACTGCTAACTACAGAGGCTGTTCGAAAGTGCAAAAAAGAAAATAAATACAACTTCAACAACAAGGAGTAAAACCATCAATGCTCCAACGGCACGTACCTCTACTAACAAAAGCTACTCACAAGGCACAAAGAAAAGTGTAACCGAAAAAGTAAAAAACACCGAAACAGAAAAATTAATAGCAGGTGAAAAATTTTTTATCAATGTTCGGACAAATGACAACAATGCAATGAGAAATATCGGCAACCTGTATTTTCCAGCCGGATGAACGATTTGCGAGTTGGGTTATGGAATTTAGGAGGACTGAAACAAAAGATCAATATGCTGAATGAGTTCCAAGGTAGAATATCTATAATAATAATCATAGGGTGCTATCAGGAGGTACAGCCGTTCTGATAAAAAAAAGGAATAGCACATCAAATAATTCCTAGACCAGTTGGTTTGGTAATTATAGAAGCAACCATAGTTAAGATCATAACGGGAAACGATACACTGAAAATTGTTTTAGCGTATTTTAGACCGCATGATTCAATTTTACAATGAGGACCTGAATATCAATTTGGATATTGAGAAGAGCCCACTGTTATCATAGGAGAACTAAATGCGAGATCACCTAACTGACAGAACAACTAACTGTAATTGGAAACTATTATGTGGCTATTTTGAAGACAGACACAATACCATTGTAGTAGGACCCATGGAACCTACATGTTTCCATGGAGGAGACAAACTTTCTATTTGGATATAGCAATTCTTTTAAACGTGGGTCAACAACACGAAATACAATCAGTAATTGATTTAACTCATAACCGAATCATACTTATCCTGGGAGCAGTAGAAACAAACTACTTGCAACGCTTCAATAGAAAAAGGACAACTTGGCCAAACTTTACAAGTATTGTGACCGAAAACATCGGAGCAGTACTCACAATAAACACTAAAGAAGAGCTAGAAGAATGTGTTGCAATATTTGAAAAAAAGTTTAAAACGCTATCTATGTCAGCTCCACAGAAGAACCAACAACAACAACAAAAGGAAGATTCAGAGACATCAGAAACGAGCTGAAGGATCTGAATAAAGAGAAAAATAGGAAAAAAGGGCTAACAGAACAAGAAATTAAGTGGACAAAAGAATTGCTAACGAACTAAACAGGGAAGTTAAAAAACAACTAGAAAATCGCAGAAATAAAAGCTAAGATAACTAGATCCAAGAGCTAAATCCAAAATAAATCTGAACAAGATAACAAAGGTAAGACAGACCAAGTAGGGAACTAACCTTATTTAACACCCTGATTAAATGGAATAATCAAGGAATAACTCCAGATTAAAAGCGGTACATTTACGAAACATGTAAATCAAACGGTCCATAAAGCCAAAATACTTCAAACTCTCCTCATTAATAGGTCGAAGGATCAAACTAAGGTTCAAAAATAAGATAAGAATGGCTAAAGGCATAATCCTGCCATCAGTAACTAATGCCACTAACGTGTAAAACCAACCGGAAAAAAATACAGACCGTTCAAAACATTATGATGAGAGAGGCACTAGGAATATCTAGATACGTCCCGTTAAGATACGTATTTGGCGATTCACAACAAAAAAAAATCCTGAGAATTATCTCAGGAAGCATCTGAATAGAATATTAAGAGAGTTGACAGACTATGATAAAAACGTAAGGACGGTACATAAATGGCCAAGGAGCAGCTAGCAGGATATATAAAAAACCCAGGGAATTAATAAAGAATGAGATATCAACGCGATAGTCTAACATATGCAGTAGCAGAAGGCCCCAAAACAATAAAAAAATGAGCATGGCGCTCACCAAAAAAATTATATCCTACCTAATATAATTTTTTATTTCTTTTATTTAGTTATGTTTTATTTTACTAACGTGTTACACTATAAAAATATATAAAAACTAAAAAATCAAAAAATCAAAAAAAAAACAAAAAAATATTACTACTTTCCTCTTGCCTATTAATATTTGATCTTAACCTATACTATAACAACCTTCTACTACAGCAGTAAAGTCACCCAAGCATTAAGGGCAAGTGATTTTATCAAGTGAATTCTGATTTCTGATTTCTGAACCTACAGTTCGCGAACTCTGAGCATCGAGGTTAAGTACAAGTGTTTTTGGGTGTTTAGCCGGCGATGACAACAAAATTTATTTTGCCAATTCAGCGAGTAACCGAACACACACATTTCCGGATAGAGAGACATCAATTTAGGTTGATGGCTCTCTGTCCGGAGCACACACTTTTTGGGGACTGATGTCCCAAGAAGTATCAAGTTAAATTCAGTCATTTCATAGGGATAAAAGCTGTTTGTAAGCTACCTCTAAAGTCATTTGGCCTAACCACAATCAAGAAAGACAGAAGATGTCTCACTACCCAGGGCATCCAAAGTAACGATCAGTACATAAACCTCCCCATTAGTAAGTCACACGATGGGGAGGGGTGGTGGCATTGCTTGAAGACCAGATAGGTACTACTTCATGACGAAGTGTGACTGGTTTGGTCTTCGGACATATGTGTCCAACTATTTAATGGAATACACATGACTCTCGGGGTTGGGTTGTACGCGTATGTGTGCTCGGTTTTAGTTAACCTTGTAAGCATCGTAAGCTCTTTAAAAAATTGTAGATAACGATACTGTTTCTTTGAGCAGTATTTGTTTTTACGATAGATAGGGTGCTTACCTTGCCAATTACCCTCCACATTTTATCCGGGCTTGGGACCGGCTGTGGTAACCGCAGAGCTACTCAATCCGCCCCGCAATCACCCCAGGCAGTGTTAAGAAGGCATTTGACCGGGTCAAATTAAAGGACGTTATCCACTTATTGTAAGCAAGAGAGATACCTCTAAGAATAATCAAAACAGTTAAAAATATCTACCAAAACAACACAATAAAAGTAAAAGTAGAAGAAGAACTAACCGACCCTGTTGAAGCTGACAATGGAATAAGACATTGAGTCCTCTATTGTTCAACCTGAATATGGATGAAATAATAAAAAAAGTAAGGACTAAAAAAGGATACCAAATGGAAGAAAAACAACTTAAAATTTTCTGCTATGCAGACGACAGAATACTACTCTCTCAAAGTGAAGAAGATTTACAACGTATGCTGCACAAATTTAATATAATCGCCAGAAAATTTAACATGTTAATTTCCCTAAAAAGGCAGAATCCATGATTAAAACAGCAAATTTACTAAGATGTGAATTGGAGCTGGAAGGTCAGATAATAGAACAAGTGGTGGAGTTTAAATATCTAGACATCACATTATTTAGCTACGGAAAGCTCGAAACTGAAGTGGAAGATCAAGTGAATAGAGTAAACAGAGCCGCAGGCTGCCTTGTAACAATATGGAGAAATAAAAGGCAGAATTTACAAAACAGTCATCAGACCATTAATGATATGAGCAGCAAAAACAGGACCTGACACAAATAGGACAAAAAGGATGTTAGAAACAACAGAGATGAAAACACTTGGAAAAAATGATGGTAAGACACTATGGGACAGAGCTAGAAGTACAGATATACGACGTAGATACAAGGTGGAGAACATCAAATCGGGGTAAGAAATAGAAGAATAGAATGGAACGATCATAGAAGCCAAATGACAACAAATAGAGTAGTAAATACGGCAAGAGACGGTTCTCCAATAGGAAGACGATCAGTAGGAAGATCACGAAAACGATGGAACGACAACTTACTGCGAGGCACATTGAAAAGCAGACAGAGTCATGTCTACATAAAGAGAAGGAGAAGAAGAAGAAAAAGAAGAAGATACTATAGTATATAACCATATTAAAATATATTTTATATTTACACACTTACCCCACCCGACCTTATATACCTAAATCTTAAAAAAATGATAAATTTTAAAACTATTTTAAAATAAATACATAGTTTTATTTTTTGAAACATCCTGTATGTTTTTACTTTATGTTTTCAAATTATTTAAACATCGTTTTATGGTATTTCAAAAGAAAACTGCCCATTATATGTTTATTACCATCTCTAACCGCCGATCAAAACAATTTCGACTATTTGTCCCTGATGACAGGCTCTTTCGGTTATAAATCGAAAGCTAATAACAATAAGTTAAAGATAAAGAGTGGCATGCACGATGTAAAAAGGGCATTTCTTTCTGTCGTCGTGACCAGCCAGCATGGTTCCAACGAAATGTCCACAGAGGATGTAGATGGTACTACACAAAACCAGTTAACCACTTGGCTTAGCCGTATGGTAACATCTGGACTCAGATAGTTTTTATCTTCTTTTTTCGTTGTCTCTTAGACATGTATGTAGATTAGGTCGAGTTGTAGAATCTCGTCCTTTTTAATGACTGTTTACTGCTATAAACTTTTTATTTAGAATGATTGGATGGGACTTAATTCAATTAATTAGCTTGCAGGTTCGTCATTAAACAATTTATTGTCTTAAATAGAATGTTTAAACGTTTTTAATTTATGATCAAATCTTATGATACATATCCTCTAAAATGTTGAAATATAATGTGTACTTTATTTAAGAAAATTTTATTAACATTTCAACAAATACATTTGATTATTGCTATATATATTTATGTCGAATGTTAAATATTATTTTAATTTTAGTCACTACCATTAAAATTAGTTACAGAAAGCTAGTTTTTAATAGTACATATAGTACACACAAGAAAGGATAGTTTCTGATTATATGAATATATTAGATATATATTCAATGAGATCATAACTTACGGAATTTTATTTAATATAATTGTAACGTTATGAACGTCACATCTCTATTAATTTATATTTAAATAATTATTTTATTTTAATTTCTTTATGAATTTATTAATTTCTTTACCTCTAGCTTCGTTTTTACTATTTTTTCTTCAAAAAGTAGTTGCGCTCTGTCTTTCTTTTCTTTCTCTTTCTTTCCGGTAGAATAAATATTTACCTTCTCTCTCTCTGTCCGGTAGACTAAATATTCTGTTTCGGCATACGTCCTATGCCATCTGTGCAAACTTCATTTAGTCTCCCTACTTTCTGTCAATCAACTTTTCTAACGTATTGGGAATATAATTTTTTGCCTGTTTCTGAAATTTATAAAAGAAGGCAAAAATTATAATAAGCTTCATTTTATGGTCTGCAGAATTCTCTTGGGATGAGTACTTTCATTGTAATCAATATTCTATAGTTCTGACGGCATTTCCAATATTTATAACCTTACTTCTTTCGAAGCACGTTTTTCAATTATATGCATCAAAGAATTTAACTAAGTAATAATAATTATATTTTATTTTATCCTTGCCATCCGCTATTTGTTTCATTGTAATTTTGTAAAATGACAAGGAAATTAAAACTCTTTTGTTGTGTCTCTAATACAATCTGTTACTTATATTTTATTATTATATTTTAGTTTATTGGCCGTATTAGAGAGTTTATTGAAACACTATTGGAGAATATGGAATAACTATTATTCCTAGAAGATTGTACTAAATATTTTATGAAACAATTTATGGAATAACTGCAGCTGTCAGGAGAAGCTAACTACCTAATTGGGAGGCCACAAATAGTTAGTAGCAAGCAGCCCATCGATGCAATGATGCCATAAGTATCGTTGAAATTTATTTAATGTAGAGCATTGGCAGGGTTGTTTTTACCTACTTAAATATTATTTTAATTTTTAATAAATATGATTAGTAAAATAATTGTTCTATTTACTATCAGCTAAGGGTTCATGGTTTAATTCCTAGTTTAAGACAAGACGAACTCACACTTAAGATACTGAGGTAGGCGAAGCATAGACGATAAACTCCCATGGTTGATTGAGGTATTATTTATATAATAGTATTTCAATTCTCTTTGGTAGTCTTATCGTTACAGAATAATACATTGTTTTCGGGATTTATAGACTGTGGTCTGGATTTATTTCTTCCTGATATTTCGTCTGCAGCTGTTCCAGACATTATTAAAGAAGACGCGACAACGTGTGTAAAGATAGTTCAAACACTCCTGACCCTGACCATGGAGCTGCGCGAAGGCGAAGTCAAATTCACGTAAAGGCAGAAAGGTTCTATTGTAAGTGGAATTATACAGTGCATAGTACAATGTGTTTCGCATGGAAGTGGGGACTAAACCAAATTTTGTCTAACTGCCCCAAAATCTCTTCTGATCGTTTCTTCTTTTTGTTTTTGTTTCTCCTGTATTTATACTGTTCTGAAGCCATTTGCTTGTGGCATCTTAATGCAATTACTGTTTCTACTGGTAATAAGCCATAATTTAAGTTTAAAATAAGTTTATTTTTGAAGTTTCGATTACCACTTCGGAAATCGTTCTCAAAATACAAAATTTTATTCGTTCTCAAAATGTTTAATTAAAATAGTGCAAAGCATCCTAAAACCGTTCAATATGTTATTGTTGTTATAGCATTCTGAATATGTACAATCTCTTAACTGAAGCATACAGAGGTATTAGCCTTGCATTTAAATACATGTTGACATTATTTTTCACATAGGTGGCTTGTTAAAGAAGTACCTATATTTTAAATCTATAATAAATAGGCTGTTGACTAAGATCAACACTAGACCAAAATAACTCCGAATAATTTATACTTATTGCAATTAAAAAGAAATTGAAGATCTTGTCATGGAAGAGACTTACCAAACCCTATTTTGGTGTTTTAAAATAATAAATAAATTAGTTTTCTATAAACGGCAATCGTTACAGACTTGTAAGAAATACAAAAATGAATTGAATGAAATAATACTTAATATAATGGCAAACTCAATAATATTACCCCCGATAAGGTTATTTTGTTAAAATATTGTCTTTCGTTGATGTTCTTTAAATAAATTCCTTCAATTTTACTATCTATAAAATTACCAGGTTTCATTTTATCGACCATTGGGTTATGTTTACTTAATCTTGTTGGTATTTCCCCGATTGTATTGCTATATTCGGGATTGTCTCCAACTATCCAGTCATGTAGCATGTTGGTTCCATTACTGTCTGACGCATTGTATAATATCCTGTATTTTACAAAGATATCTTATTAAGTTGAGATGTAAGGGATAGTGATGCGAAATGTGTATCCTGTCCTATTCAAATGTCAACCATACTTGCCTGTGTGATAATCTTAATTCTGATCATCTGATGCATCCTGCTAGATAACAAACGAAGCTCTGACGTCCGAGTGTTTGCCGGTATAATTTACTCCCCACTTACTAACCAATGGCATCAGGTAGCCAATCTAACACCGATTAAGGACAGAATCTTAGCACAGAATAAATACCTCAGCAGGAGGTATGTCCTTCTAACTATTACAGGCTCGAACAACCGAGCCAAACAAATATTAAAGACGCCATGCAATCACCGCAATTCTACACAACACTGGAAACGAACTTCCTCATGAGTATTTTGATATTTTAGAATCATTCCCCATCAAATATCGCAGCCAACAACTGCAAGCCAAAAACGCTGATTAAGAGCCGTTCCCAGTATGGCTGGTAACCCCTTGAAGTGCCTCCCTTCGACTTGTTTGGCCTTTTTCACCAACAATTGTTCTTGTGCACTTCATCATATCGTCCATATCACACATGCCACCTTCTGAACCCCAGCTTTTTAGCAATCCACCTGTACATCTCCACAAGCATTCGCCATCACGTTTACCACACCCTCCTTGCTTCGGAATAAAAATAAGTACACCTTCCTTGAAGAGGCAATAGCCTAAACAAGGTTAAAACATTGGATCGATCTGACCAACACCTTTGGACGGATGACTTGGTAAATGGTAGGGCACTCTTTTGTCTAAAAACCCATATAGTACCCTTAGTGTTTCAGGAAAATCACCATAGAATTGACAAATCAGTTGCAAACCGTTACTAATAATGGAGAGCGGAGGCTAAGATTCGCCAGGAGAGGGGAAAACATATTTATACCAGAAGAAGGAAATTCAGAAGTCTATTTAGTCCAGTCGTCAGAGATTTAACCTCTAAAAATAATACGAACAAACTAAATTTTGCATAGTATGTTAATTTTGGGACCAAAAAAAAATACGCAAAAAAGTTTAATACTCCTACCCCCAAGCTACCTCCTAAAATCCCCCCTCGCAAAGGGGAAAATCGATTTACCAAGAATCTGTACGTCAGAGAAAAAAAAAGGTGTAAATAAAAAATGTAGCTGAGATAATTTTAAATAAAAATGTTTCTACGCAAAAACTTTTTGCGTAGGATGATCCGTTCTCCCTAAAACAACGCTTGAAGCGACCGGCGATGTTGGATGTCAGTTATGCGTGCCAAATTAATTTTAAATAAAATTTGTATCAACTCGACGGTAAAAATTCGATATCTTTTGATCAGAGTGTCCTATCGACAAAAATTAAATTGCATTTTAAAGGTAAAGAGTACTGCTTTTGTATGAATTTTTTTTTATTTTGCTGTTAATGAAGTCAATCTCTATAAATATGTTTAATAAATAAACGTAGAGCGATTGATTTTACTTTTTACGATTTTCATGAAATCAATAAAATTTATCAATTCCATTGTCCGGTCGGAAAAGAATTTCTAGTGTTAGAGCCCAATCTTTAAAATCTATAACATGAAATTTCGATTTAGAATTTTGGCGACAAATTTATAAAAGATCTTTTACATTTAATATATCTTTTCACTGCAGCTATACAACAGTCTTAATTTTAAGTTTAAAAAACATAATACATATTTTTATTTTTTAGCATGCTTTTGATTGCGTATTTTGCCAAAATATATTATCGAAATCGATGAAACTTCCTAGTTTCATCGGCTTAAATTTCCTAGTTAATATCTCGCCAACTTCAATAATTTTTAATGTATTTCAGTTTTTTTCTGTTATTTGACTACTACTGAAATTTACCATTGTAAAAGTTCCACATTTCATTATTGATATATTCTGTTTATTTTCGTTAATTCGTTGTTGGTTTTTTGTTTATATTGCTTATGAAAAGTTGATCCATGTTACGTGTACGAACTTTGACCTTTTTATTTACCCATAGTATATTTCTACACTATCGTTTTTTTTAGAATGTGAGAACACTTAAATTCTTCCTAAAAAACGCCATTTGTAGCATTTCATTAAAGTCGACTAGCGGCTAGAGATGCACAACGTTTAGTAGAAAAGATGCGGGGGTGAGATACGCGGCTTTCTCTATGATCTGTCGCGGCATGATATTATACGGACAAATGACAGACGTTAAGACTACGTGATCTGAAGTATGCATACGCGCCAACGAGAGATACTCTTTTGTTTAGTGTGAGAATCACTGCACACTGCGAAAATCTTGACTGGCCATCGTGTCCATAAAGCAGATAAGGATTTTTATGGACTTACGTGGATAATTCTGCTGCCATATATAGATCGTTAAAAGGCGGTATGGAGAGAAGGAGTAAAAAATAGATGACAAATTGTCGGCTGTAAATCAGAAGTTTTTGCTACAACGGGGAAAACTAGGTTGACTGCATCTTATTTCTTCCGTAAGGTTCGTCGAATTCTGTAGTTTCAATTACAAACCGTTCGTTTTTATTAAATTATTACTGTATGAGTTTTATACGAAATAATATAAATGTTTAAAACTCGTAAAAAGATATTAAACAGTCTCCGATTATTAAGTTATTGTAAACGCAAATTTATATTTTAATGGCGACAATAATAATTGTTATGTCATACTAGTTGAAGAGTGGTCGAGCTAGATAATCTAAGTGCCAAAATTAAAAATTACCAGAAATCAAAGAAAAATAATAAAAAATTAAACAAATATATAATTATTTATGAAAATGTTGTTTTATTAACAAGTACGAATATATATATATATATATATATATATATATATATATATATATATATTTAGGGATTATACAGTATTCACTGCCTTCCCTCGCTCAACCGTTTCCATCTCTCTCTGTTGTTCCATTCTCCATCGTTTAGTCCTCTCTTACTCATGGCATCGTCTACTTCGTTCCTCCAGGATTTTCGGGGTAGTCCTCTTTTCCTCCTTCCTATGGGGCTCCATTCGGTTATTCTTTTTATCCATCTGCTGTCGCTAGCTCTTCTTACATGTCCATACCACTTTAGTCTTTTTTGTTCTATATATGTTAGTATGTCTGTTTCTATTGATGTTCTTTGCTTTATTTCATCATTACTTCTCCTATCCATTCTTGTTACTCTGCAGCATCTTCGCAGGCATTCCATCTCTGTTGCTATTATCTTACTGCTGTTTTTCTTGTTTATGATGTCTATGTTTATGATCCATATGTCATCATACTTCGCACTAATGTTTTATAAATCTGCGTTTTTGTCTTCATATTTAGGTGTCTATCCCACCATACTGAGTTAAGTTGTCGGATTGCTGTTCTTGTTTGTCCTAATCTTTGTGTAATTTCTTCCTCTGTTGTTGCCTTTTTCGTGATTATAAACCCCAGGTATTTGAATTTATCCTTTCCTTTGATTGTTACGTTGTCATCAATCTGTAGATCTTCTATGTCTTCTTCACTTGTAGATAGGTACTCTGTTTTCGCGAGGTTAATATCTAGGCCAGCCTTGGTATATTCTTCTTGTAGTTTCTTCATCATGTAGCTGAGGTCGTCTTGGTCTTGTGCAATCACTACTTGATCGTCTGCAAAACTTAACGTATATAGGTATTCGTTCCGTACCGGTACTCCCATGCCTTCGCATTTTCTTTTCCATGTAGTCAAGGCTTTCTCTAAGTATATTTTGAATAGGGTTGGAGATTTGGAACAACCCTGCAGGAGCCCTTTTGTTGTGGTGAAGTCTCCTATGATTCTTGTTCCCATTTTAATGGACACTTTATTTTCTTTATACAGAGCTTTTGTAGCTTCTATGAGTTCCGTCTGTATTTCTAATTTGTACATTGCCTCCCATAGTTCTGACCTTGGTACAGAGTCATACGCCTTTCTCAGATCCACAAATGCCAAGTGTATATCTCTATTTTTTGCTTTTTTCTTTTCCAACAGTTGTTCCAGTGTGTATATGTGGTCTATGCATGATCTTCCTGCCATGAAGCCTGCCTGATCCTCCCCGATTTTGCCTTTTATCGCTTGCTCTATCTTCTCTCGCAGTATCTTCTCATATAATCTTCCTATTGATGATATTACGCTTATTCCTCTGTAGTTTTCGCATAGTTTTCTATCTCCTTTCTTAAATATAGATGTCATATATGCCGCCGTCCATTCCTTTGGGAGCTGTTCTCCATTTATGGCTTTCTGAAATATCCATTGTATCATCCGGTGTAATTTTTTTGATCCGTATTTTATAAGCTCAGGTGAGATGCCTCCAGGTCCCGGTACTTTCTTATTTTTGATTGCTTTTATGGCCGTTCTCATTTCCCTATCTGTTATTTATATTTCTTGTTGTGGGAATCTGCTTCGTCTTCGCCTGTTTTCTTTTCCAATGAATTGTGGTCTTTGTTCTGTTAATAGTTCCTTGTAGTAGTCCTTCCATTCTTTGTCCTGTATATTTCCCAATTTAGTTTTTTCTTTTGAGTTTTGTTTCAATCCTCTCAGTACTTTCCATGACTCCGAAGTTCTTGTACCTCCTATATATGTTTCAATATTTAAGCAGATTCTTTCCCATTCTTCATTCTTTTGCTGTGTTATTTGTTATTTCACTTCTCTATCTTTTTCTCTATATTCTTTATAAACTTCATCGTTGTTTGTAGTCAGCCATTTTCTGTATAGTTGCTTTTTTTCTTCAATTATTCTTTTTGTTGGTTCATTTATTTCATTATAGTGCTGTTTATTTGTTATATGTTCTTTTTCCCCAAGGGCTTCGAATGCTGCTTGCTTTATACTCGCCTTTATATGCTCGTATATTTCTTCGATGTTGCCGTATCTAAATTCTATTAATTTTTGGTCTAGACGTTGTTGGTATAGTTCTCTTATTGATTGTTCTTGGAGTAGTTCTACATTGTATTGTTTTTCTCTTATAGTGTTCAACGGTTCTTCTGTGGAGGGGGTCTTGTTATGTTTCCAATTAATGCCCATTTTTGCCATAGGGGCGAAAGATACGAATTATTTCAAGTTATACTGGAAGGGAAAGTACAGGGCAAAAGATAAGTAGGAAGACGCCAGAACTTGTGGCTGAAAGACCTGAGGAGATGGTTCGACCGCTCATCCGCAGATATCTTTCGCGCAGCAGTTTCCAAAACTACAATTGCCATTTGGATCGCCAACCTTCGAAAGGAGACGGCGCCATGAGAAGAAGAATGGATTTTAATGACAACACGTCAACCTGTATACTGACACTCAGACATTGAGTTAAAATCTATGGAGAGGGCATCACGTGACTAAAAACGACCTACTTCGGCCATATTGTTATGATCATTTTGGCAGATCGTGTATGATTGTTTACGTTTGTTGTTTTACAAATATCTTTAGTTTTATAATACTTTTAAAAAACTGTAATATTATATAGCGATAGTGCATAATAATGGTTTCTTGTTCTCAACGTAGTTGCAGTAGCAGAAGCAATGTTAATAAAAACTCTTCAGGATTAACGTTCCACAGGTTAGTATACAAATATGTAAAGAAAGTAATGGCCCGTACTTCAGAAAATAAATTAATAGTATTCTTATAAGTAAGGTAGATCGTGCTATTCTTGAGAATACTCAAATATCTTCATCCTAAATATCTTAAAATTTCTTATTAACTAGTGCAACATAATTATTTTTATTTCTACACAGTATTTTCATTGTGATATTTGACAGATATTCAATTTTATTTTTTTTTTTAATAACTTTTCTAACTTTGTTAATTGAAATAAATTTTTAAGTGCCAGTTAATTTGAAGTTATCAAATATATAAGTTGTAAAACGAACATATTTCTTTTATTTCATACCGTATAGTCATTTTACCCTTTAAAATATTATTTATATTATTATCTCTTTCAGATACAACTTGTTATTTGACTGTATTAATTTATCTTGATGTATAATATGTCGTGTTTTTAGTGTTTACCGCGGGATAAATAATTCATAGTTTATTAAAAACGTATTGCACTTTTTTAGATTATGATTATATCTTCTGAATAACTAGTCATATTTGTAAATTAGTTTTAATATTATTGAGTCAGGCCCTGATCCCACCACCATATTGGTATGATCGTTAGCCACACCTACTGACGCCGATTTTAATACACACGCTAATATGCTTATAGCTTCTCCATAGATTTTAACTCCATGCACTCAGATCAATTAACAAAGATCATAATGCCGGACTTACAGGCGGCTCCATCTTTGGGCTTCGTTTGCAGCCACTAGAGTTAAGTTGGCAGGTAGATCTAATAGGGAGACATTGGCATAGGAACAAAGATCATATTATTTAAAAAAAGAAACAAAATTTATATTTTGGCACTTAGATCACTTAGCTCGGTCACTCTTTAGTTCATTATTGTGTTGTTATTGCTTAGTTAGAGATAGTGCAAACACTCCTGACCATGGAGCTGCGCGAAGGCGGAGTCACAATTCACGTAAAGGCAGAAATGTTCTATTATATATATATATATATATATATATATATATATATATATATATATATATATATATATATATATATATATATATATATATATATATATATATAACTGTTTTGGATGGGTTGGAGTCAATTACAAGGTTGAACTAAAAAGAAAAAACAATTTTTGTTAACTTACCAAATAAAAATTAGTTTGGTAAGTAAAAATCACTGCTTACATCTTCAAAATATTTAATACAAAAATGTTCTAATCTAATAAATGTTTCTCCGAAAATTTTTATAATTTTGAAAACATTTTTTTTATAATATAAAAATAATTGAATTTATAAATAAGTTCAAATAGCAACCAATTACAAATAGCCTCAATGTCATAAACGCCAACATAAAATTTTTATTTTTGACAATTATATTGCCTAAAATATTATATACGTTTACTTAAAATATTAAATACGCAACATACGTTTCATCCAAACGTTTTGATAATTCGCATAAATCCAGTAATAAAACACATATGTGGACACATATGTGAACCAAATATCACATTTATATCTATATATTTCTATTTCTGAAAAATAAGTTTTCTTTTTGATACTAAAATACATAATATTTACAATCTTTAATAGAAATTCAGCACAATTTCATCATCATTGAGTTGGGTTCCCTAATTTCATTTCTCCACGAATTTATATCTTGCGTCATATCGATATCAATCCCCTTTACCGACATATCCTTCCTAAGCATCTCCCCCCAGGTCTTCTTTGGTCTTCCTCTCCTACTCCTTTCAGGAATCCGCAGATCAGCAGTTCTTCGTATTAGGTAATTAACGTCTCGACGACGTTGAACATGACCAGAGCATCTTAACTTATGCTCTCTCATTTGGGTAACAATTGGTGCCACCCCTAGACTTCTCCTATTATACTCATTCCTAATGTTATCCTGTTTTGTCACTACACTCATTCTAAGCATTTTCATTTTATATTTAGTTTCGTACATCATAGCTAGTCTTATGGCTGTTTTATAAAATTTACCCTTCAGCCTCATTTGAATTTTTCTGTTACACAACACACCATTCGCTTACTTTCACTTCATATATATATATACATATATATATATATATATATATATATATATATATATAATATATATATATATATATATATATATATAATATATATAATATATATATATTGTTAAGCTATTTAAATTGTATTATATTGCTTACTTAGGAAAAATCCTGTCTATATTTATTAAATGAACTAATCTCCAATTAATCACAATAAATCAGCATTAATTAATTACAATCTCAGGCTATTTAAATTGTACGATTTACCTTTGATCGTGGATTCAAAATATTTTCCAATTGGCGTCCTAATCGGGATAGGTAATATGACCTGAATAAAATACATAGAATTTCAACTGAACTATATGTGAGATGTCCTTTATTTTAATGAAATGTTATACAACAATCAATCCTGTAATATTTGCAATATACTAACTTTAAATATATGAGAAGTTGTTTTCTATCATGGACCCAAATGTTATTTTACATTGATTTTTAATATGTGTTATAACTAAGCTCTTTTTATAATTCCTTTTTTTTTTAGTGATCGCAAAATTAACTGTCTCTGTTATTTATTCAATTTACTTAATTAATAAATGAACATCACACTCCGGCTCTAATGAAATTTGACTGACCTTTCCTTCTCTGCCGTTGCAATTCTATGGCCACGCCACAACAAAAAATCCTTTCTCTGCTTCTGCTCCTATTGTGGTCCAGATGACGTACACCTTTCTCCTATCTGTCCTTGTATCTCCAAATGTTTCCGGCTTCGTCTGCTATTAATATTCTTAGGCCCTTTGGTTTTCTATCTCTCTGTACCCCGTTCCTCACACTGGTCAGCTTTTCCACCGCAAATAAACACACCCGGTAAATTACGTCTTCGGGACTTCAAACAAACACAAATCACAAAGCTCCTTCCTTCTTGGACGACGAAAACTGACTAACTCACCTTTTTTCTCTCTCCTATCTCATAGCCAAAACCAAACCTCCTTGCATTCAAAATTTGACCAATAAAAATCATCCACCTCTTGTGAGTATATCGTTACCACCCAACTCTCTCTATAAAACGTCATTCGGGTAATTCCAGAAAACAAATCTTCTTTAATTATTCTAACTAAATCTATCTACTTTACAAATATTTCTTACTAATAGCTACAAACGATACCTGTTTCTCAATTCAATGTCTTTTGTTAATAAACTTTTACCGATATAATCTTTCGGGGAGAAAACCACCGCAAATCCCGGTCCATTGTTCAACACTTTCTATATACACTTTTATTCCGGGTAAAACCATTTCACAATAACCGACTTATTTAAATTTCTTATCGATAATATTTGAAAGTCTTGTCTCTGAGGCCTAATGAACAATTCTTCGAACAACTTAAAATACATATTTTGTCTTATACAGGATGTTTGAAAATTCATATGCCCGTGTCTTTATGAAATATCAATAATTTTAATTTTTATTTAAGTAATAAAATTTGTATATCGGTTTTTTATTGCTTATGGACATTCAAAAGTACAACAAATCCCCGCCTTTGTAATCGATAAAATTTATCAATTTATGCAACTAAATTTTCTCGAGGCAAAATAAACGCACTTCCTGTATGCTATCTGTACTTATGCTACGTATTATCCTATCCTACTATCTACTTTATACAAATTTAAATCTTCATTCGTGATATTTATATACATCATGGATATTATAAATACCTCTGATCTTTTCAGAATCCATATGTTTCAACTCATAGCTGTTTACTCCATCTTCGTTGTTTACTATGTATGGCCCTTCGAAAACAGGCATCAATTTTGCGCAAATACCGGTCTGAAGATTTGACACTCTTAATGCTCTTACCATTACTTTGTCACCCTTTTGGAAAGTTACTGGTCTTCGTTTCCTATTATGACCCTGTCTCTGGATGTATTTCTCATTGCTTCTTCTTAATCTCCTCTGAACGGTTTCTATAACCTGTCGATACTCTCTTTGTTCTGGATCTTCCCACGGTCTTATCGGCATGACGCCTTTCATGATGTATTCTGGTGTTTCTTTCGTTACTGTACTTGGCATGGAATTTAGGTACATCTCTATTTCTCCCAATTTTCTGTCCCATCGCCGATGTTGACCATCCGTTGCAATACGAAGAAATTTCGTTACCTCTTGTATAAATCGCTCAGAAGGATTACTTTGGGGATGCCTGATGCTTACAAAGTTCGTCTCGATTCCCCGTTCTCTAAGCTGTCCCTTGAAACGATCATTTCGGAAGTACGTTGCATTGTCTAGTAAAATTTTTCTTGGGGTTCCTACCGTAGCGATGAAATTGTCTATTTTTCTCAATATTTCTTCCCCTTTTGTGGTGCGGCAACTATATAATTTTACGTATTTTGAGAACACATCCACCATCACCAGAATATGCTTGTTCCTTTGCGTGGTCACAATTAGATCGCTTAACATGTCGATGGCTATAATGTCCAGGTTGTTCCGGGAAACAATGCTCTTTGCAATATTTTCGTTTTTAAAATTCCTGCTCTTGTATTTCTGGCATACTTCGCATTTCTGTGTGATCTCTTTTGCAATGCGGTAATCTTGTCGACTGATGTAGTTTTCCCTAAATACAAGCCATACCTTTCTACTGCCAATATGTCCATTTTCCTCGTGTAGTTTCTTGATGATTCTTTCTGCCAATGTCGGTGTCACTAAATATAATTCCTTTCCGTCTATTCTCTTAAAAAATATCTCGTTTTCTAGCTCTGCTCTTCTCTTTTCTCTTTCTTCTAGGCCTTCCTGGTCGGTCCTTATCTCATTTAACGAAAATATCCCTTCGTCTTGTGTCAGTATATTCAATCCCACATGTAATGTAATTGTCTCCTTTTTTCCTGTATCTTCGTCCCGTGTTAAAGCGTCAGCTATTATGTTGTCTTTCCCTTTGATGTATCGAAATTGGAAATCATACTCTTGTAAGAGCAGAATGCCTCTGTGTATTCTGTTATTTACCAATCGATTCTTCATGATGTGTATCAATGCTGCATGATCCGTTTCGATGGTGAATTTAGCTCCCAATAAGTAAAACCTTAATTTGTTTACGCAAAATAGTACACTGGCGAATTCCAACTCGGTGACACTGTATTTTCTCTCATGTGTTTTAGTCACTCGAGATATAAAACATATCGGAACCTCTTGGCCGTTTTGTATTTGCGACAACACTCCTGCAAATTTCTGTATCGACGCATCCGTACGGAGTATAAACGGCAAATTGTAAATAGGGTGATATATTTTTGTTCCTTTAGCAAATTCTTGTTTCAATATTTTGAAAGCTTCCTCCTGTTCTTCTTTCCAATTCCATTTTGTCCCTTTCTTTAACAATTTTATTAAAGGAATTTCTTTTTGGCTTAAATCGGGAATTAATTTCTTGAAATAATTTATCGTACCGAGAAACCCTCGCAATGTTTTTAGATTTGTTGGTCTTGGGTATTCGTCGATGAGCTTTACTCTGTCCTCGGCTAGACTTACAGTTTCGGTGTCAAGTTTGAAACCCAAATAAATCACTTCCTTTTGAAAAAATTGACATTTTTCAATGTTTAGTTTTAATCCCGCTGTGTCCAATTCTTTCAAAATTATTTTGATATGTTCCACATGACTCTGCATATCTTGTGAAAAAATTAATAAATCGTCGATGTAATGGACGATGAACTCTTCATGGTGATTCAAAATGGTATGCAAAGCTCGTACAAGTGCTGCACAGGCGCTTTGTAATCCAAACGGAACTACCTTAAATCGGTATACTATACCATCAATTGAAAAGGTAGTGTAGTTTCTACACTTTTCAGCCAAAGGTATTAACCAAAAACTATGCTTTAGATCAATTTTTGAGAAAATATGTGATCCCGTGATCCTTCCAAAAATGGCCTCGATATTTAACGGTGATTCATATTGTGATACTGTGTGTTGGTTGATATTTCGGGCATCTAAACAGAGTCTTAACTCTCCACTGCTCTTCTTCACTATCACAATTGGGTTAATATAGGGTGAGTCACATCTCTCAATGATTTGATCTTCCAACATTTTTTTGATTTCTTGCTTTACTTCTTGCCGATACTTATAAGGAATTGGATAAGTCTTCGATCGAAAATTTCTCAAGTTTTTCACCTCAAATGAGTGCTCGTATTTTGTGGCCACTCGGTTTTCCTCATTTATCAGCGTTTCATAGTCTCTTAAAATTATACGCAAATCATTTTCTTTGCCTTCTCCACATATCAATTTTTTTTCTCTCCCATCAAATTTTTCGCACATATTCACCGTGTACTCCGTGTCTTCTTCAAACACCACTGTCTCCATTGTGTCCTCTTCATTTTCCTTTGTGTTTTTTTTTTGTTGGGCTCGTCTCTTCTTTTGAGGAATCCCAAGTTTTGCTTTTATTTCTTGTCAAAATTTTTCCATCTTCTTCTCCTGAGCTCGTCTCATCTTTTGAGGAATCCCAGGTTTTTTTTTTTTTGATCTTTTTCAGACCTTTTCCCCTCTTTCTTCCTTTTCCTTTCTTCGTCGCCAGGTTCATTTCCACCGTTTGTTCTTTCTCTGATTCGTCCGTAATTTGTTTCTCTTGTTCCTTATCCTGTTCTTCTTCTTTTTCCTTGGTTATTTTCATCGTATTGGTTTTGAAGTCGATCACTACATGTTTTTCCGTTAATTCGTCAACGCCTACAATCATGTCATGTGACATATTCGGCATTATTACACATTGAAGTGCATACATATTTTTTTTCAATCGTACCATTACTCGTATACCTTCATTTATTGTTGCCAATGTCCCTTTATTTGCGCCCACTAAATTCACCCTAGGTATTTTATAAATTAGACTTGTTAAATTTACTTCTTCGATTAATTTTCTGTTGACCAGTGTTATTTCAGAGCCTGTGTCTATCATAATTTTAATTGGTTTCTCATTTATAAATCCATCCACAAATTTTAAATTAACTCCATTTCTCTTTTCATTGTTTCCTGCCAGTTTAATAAATTCCTTGGGGTGACAAAAAATTCCTGTTTGTTTCTTCGTTTTTAGTGAGCGCCTTCTTGAAAACACGCCTGTTGTTCTTCTGTGTTTTCTCTCCCGTCATCTTCTCTCTCATATTCATTTTCTTCTCTTTGCATATTATTTATTTCTCTTCTGTTCTCTTTTGGTCTATCATTCCCGTATCGATTACCGCGAGATTCCTGTTCATTCCGTGGGTTATTGTATCTGTTTCCTTGGTATGGGCGGTTATTTCTACTCTGATTTTCCCGATCCCTGTTTTCATTCCATCTCTGGGTTCTGGGTTCATAATTCTCTCTTCCGTTCGGTCTATTTTCATATCCCCGTCTAGGTATGAATTCTCGTCTTGTATAATCTCTTCTAAAATTTTGACCTCTATCTCTATATTCTTGGTTTTCTCTTTGTCTATAATTTTCTTGCGGTCTTCTTTCTCTTCTTTCATGCCTATGTGATTCTCTCATTTGCAAAAATTGACATAAGCTGTCAATGTCCTTGTAATTTTGGAGATTTATGTGGTCTTCCAAGGTATCTTCAAAATGTCGCGATATCAACTCTACCAATTGTTCTGATGAATAATTATATTGCAAATGTTTTGCATTATTATAGAGTTGTAATGCGTACATCTTTTCTGATACGCCCATCCTCTCATGGTATTTTCCATTTTGTAACTCTTTATTTACTTGTAGTTGCTGGATTTTTCCCCAGAAATAATTTAAGAATCTTCTCTCAAAATCTTGCCAATTGTCCAATTCTTCTTCCTTGCTGACAAACCAAAGATTTGCCTCTTCTGTGAGATGGTTTCTGATGGTTTCCTTTGCTGTTGCAAACGGTCCTATGTATTTGACTTTTTCCTTTAGGTTATTTATAAAAGGCACTGGGTGTATTTTCCTTATATCCCCGCCAAATCGTACTTTTACGTCTTCTGTGCTATGTACGATGACTTCCTTTCTTTCTACTCCTCTTATCTCCATCTCTGCAATTTGTTTAAATCTCCTTTCCGTTTCTTTCCGGTCTTCTTGTAGCGCATTTTCAAATTTTATTTCTATCTGTTCTAATTCCCTTTTTTGCATACTCTGAATATCCTTCATTTTAGTTTCGATTTCTTCTCTCTGCAATTCTATTTTCCTCTCTGTTTCTTCCCTACTTCTTTCTAAACAGACTTTTATTTCGTTTTCATATTTGTCCATACGCGTTTCCATTTTTTGTTCCATTTTTCTTTGGTTTTCTTCCAAATTGTCCAATTTTTGTTCCGTTCTTTGTTGTGATTCATCCATTATGTGTTTTGTTTCCAGTTGATTTTTATCCATTTTTTGTGACGATTCTTGTATTTGTTGTGTCTGTATTTGCATCATAGCTAATAATTTTTCTAACATCCCTGTTTCTTTTCTTTCCTCCATTATTGTAGCATTTCCTTCATTATCCGATCCTTCATCAATAATTGTTTCCTCTTCTATCTTATCCTCTTTCCTTTCTTGCGTTTTGCTTTGACTCCTTGTGGCCGACATGTTCGTTAGATTATTTATCCCCGCCAAATATGAAACTTTGAAATTTGTGCAATAATTTCCCCGCCAAATATAAAATTCTACTGGTCTGTTGCAACAAACGGGACTTTTCCTGTTCAAATGTAATAACTCTTGAGTACGAGTATCAAATTTCAATATCCCACAAATAAATCAAATGGTAAAATATCAAATGTCAAAATCAATCAAATCATTCAAGTATGGTAAAATTATCAAATTTAAATATCACACAAATAAATCAATTATGGTAACCTATAAATTGTCAATATCACGAATAAATCAATTATGGTAAATTGTATCTTAAAAAAAATATATAATCTTTATGTCCTCAATTTTTACATAATATTTCACTTTATCCCCGGCATATAAACTTTCAAATATCTGCTCGTCTACTCCTATCCTTTCAAATTTGCCAACTAGAAATATTTTTCAAAGCTTTACACGTTGGGGGCCATTTTGTTAAGCTATTTAAATTGTATTATATTGCTTACTTAGGAAAAATCCTGTCTATATTTATTAAATGAACTAATCTCCAATTAATCACAATAAATCAGCATTAATTAATTACAATCTCAGGCTATTTAAATTGTACGATTTACCTTTGATCGTGGATTCAAAATATTTTCCAATTGGCGTCCTAATCGGGATAGGTAATATGACCTGAATAAAATACATAGAATTTCAACTGAACTATATGTGAGATGTCCTTTATTTTAATGAAATTTTATACAACAATCAATCCTGTAATATTTGCAATATACTAACTTTAAATATATGAGAAGTTGTTTTCTATCATGGACCCAAATGTTATTTTACATTGATTTTTAATATGTGTTATAACTAAGCTCTTTTTATAATTCCTTTTTTTTTTAGTGATCGCAAAATTAACTGTCTCTGTTATTTATTCAATTTACTTAATTAATAAATGAACATCACACTCCGGCTCTAATGAAATTTGACTGACCTTTCCTTCTCTGCCGTTGCAATTCTATGGCCACGCCACAACAAAAAATCCTTTCTCTGCTTCTGCTCCTATTGTGGTCCAGATGACGTACACCTTTCTCCTATCTGTCCTTGTATCTCCAAATGTTTCCGGCTTCGTCTGCTATTAATATTCTTAGGCCCTTTGGTTTTCTATCTCTCTGTACCCCGTTCCTCACACTGGTCAGCTTTTCCACCGCAAATAAACACACCCGGTAAATTACGTCTTCGGGACTTCAAACAAACACAAATCACAAAGCTCCTTCCTTCTTGGACGACGAAAACTGACTAACTCACCTTTTTTCTCTCTCCTATCTCATAGCCAAAACCAAACCTCCTTGCATTCAAAATTTGACCAATAAAAATCATCCACCTCTTGTGAGTATATCGTTACCACCCAACTCTCTCTATAAAACGTCATTCGGGTAATTCCAGAAAACAAATCTTCTTTAATTATTCTAACTAAATCTATCTACTTTACAAATATTTCTTACTAATAGCTACAAACGATACCTGTTTCTCAATTCAATGTCTTTTGTTAATAAACTTTTACCGATATAATCTTTCGGGGAGAAAACCACCGCAAATCCCGGTCCATTGTTCAACACTTTCTATATACACTTTTATTCCGGGTAAAACCATTTCACAATAACCGACTTATTTAAATTTCTTATCGATAATATTTGAAAGTCTTGTCTCTGAGGCCTAATGAACAATTCTTCGAACAACTTAAAATACATATTTTGTCTTATACAGGATGTTTGAAAATTCATATGCCCGTGTCTTTATGAAATATCAATAATTTTAATTTTTATTTAAGTAATAAAATTTGTATATCGGTTTTTTATTGCTTATGGACATTCAAAAGTACAACAATATATATACATCTATTTCTCCATTACTACTCTAAATCGCCGTTTCTAGGTACTTTAAACTATTACTTTTCACGATCATTTCACTATCCAAAGATATCGGACTATGCATTCTGTTCTACTAAGTTTTTAACCTTTTTCCTCAAGAGCTTGTGTCCACTGTTCCAGTTTTTGTTCTAAGTTGCTAATTCTGCTGTCACTATTTCCTAGTAACACTACATCATCAGCATGCATTAAGCATCACGGAATGTCACCCTGTAGTTTTGGTATTATTTGATCCAAAACTAATGAGAATAAATAAGGACTAAGCACTGAGCCTTGGTGCAAGCCTACTTTCACATGAAATGTATCATTCTCTTCTATGCCTGATCTAATACTAATTTTTACTCCCTCATACATGTCTCCCCCAATTTTTACATATTACCGGGGTGTGAATTCACCATATTCTTATCGAGTGCCGATCACAGAATCTTTCGAGGAACTCTATCATATGTTGTCTCAAGATCAATGAATAGCATATGAGCGTTTGTTTCTTTATTTCTAAATTTGTCCATTAACTGCCTTATAATGAAGATTGCATATTTTGTTGATCTGCCTTGCATAAAGCTAAACTGATCATGGGATATTTCGGTTTCTTCACGTATACATATATCAATTATTATCTTCCAATTGTGGTTAATTACTATTAAAGATCGTAAATAATTTTAAAATGTCACAATAAAATAGCTTCCGAGCAATATTGAGATACATATCGTCGGCTGTATGCAATATTGGCTTAACTCAAAAATTGACAAAATTGCGTCACACCACTACATCTAGTTCATCACCAGAGGGCTTGAAATAGCCTTATTTATGACCTACAAAACTGGCACAATAATAATAGCAAAAATGTCCGCTAGACGTCACTAGTGTCGCTATGACATATTGTCGATTGATATAAATTGTTTTTTGCAGTGCTGGTCTTTTTAGGTGTGCATTGGAAGTTGAATCCTGTCGACATCAAGTTTCTATGCAATACCGGCACTTATACCGGTTGCATAGAAACTATTGCATAGAAATTGTCTGCTATAGTGCCACTATAGCAGACAATTTTAGATATTTTCAAACTGTATCAGTGAGAATTTTGGAGTTGTGTCACATTAAATAAACGGAATAAATTTATTATTTTAAAAATGTCAGATTCAAAGGGTTGTCAGAAAAGAAGTGAATTAATCATATCAACAATAATCAACATTATTTTAATTTATAATTCCAAATAATCGATTAAGTAGAAAACTTTAGACGATTTCTTGATTACATCTACCGGTTTAAACAAAAATTAAACCCATTTTAGTTCTTATACAAATCCTCATTACGTGAATGATGATGATTATGTATCGTTTATATTGACAGAAGTCTCTGATGAAAATGTGGTGGCTAAAGTACCAGAAGACGTGACGATTAATAAACCCAAAAGTAGAAAAAAGGAAAGCTTGCCCAGACCAATGAAAAAGAAATGACAGAAAGTTTCTTAGAAATTCAGACCAAAAATACACCAATGTTAACGGTAATCTTGTACAGGCTCGATGTTTAGGTCCATCTTGCAATCCATATAGACTGAATGTGATGAAACATTTACGTTACAAGAAAGAACACAGATCTTTGAAAAATATTGGTCAATGGGAAATATAAATTAACAACGAAGTTATATTCGGAGATCTATGTCGTGACCACATCAAGCCGTGGTTATAATCGTGCATTATATTTGGAAAACCGTGATCAGAAAAAAAAGAGTGTGAAACAGATTTTTTTATATTTACCATTGGAGTTACTAATAGATGTATTCGAACTATTATTGGGAAGACGGAAAGTGGCTTTATAATCAACGATCAAAGAGGTAAACATAGCAGGCATAAAACTTTTTGTAACGAAACTATGAACAGGGTTTGTCAACAGCTTTCTTTAATTCCGACAATGGAGAGCCACTATTGTCAAAGTAGTACCTCAAAAAATTATATAAAAGGCAAAACATTGACAGGTATGTACAATGATTATAAAGCTGATTGCCAAAGAGACAATGATGAATTTGTAAAAATTGGTTTATATCATAAACTTTTTAATTATATAGAAGATGCTTATAGTCACCATCATAAAAACACTTGACAATAAAATGTAACTAACTTTAAAAGTTTACTCACCACTATATTAAAACTTCATTTGCACAAGAGGAGTACAGCTCAGGTTAATATCACCAAGAAAAAAACAAGAAAATTATTAGAAAGCATGGATAATATAAAACTAGAAAAGGTTTACACTGGCAGCCTGCCAATAACTGAAAAGAAGAAAAAGACCTTACTAGCCTTTATGAAGATAAGGGGGTTCCACCAATTCAGGCTGATTTCTACCGACATTTAAAGCATTATTATAGTCATACATAACTTTTCCTATTATTATTAATATATACTTTTTTTATTTCGTTCTTCTTAAAGTTGTTAATAAACACATTTTTTCATTCAAGTAACTTGTAGTATTCTTTATTGAACCTTTATTTAAGTTGATATTAATAACAAAAAAAATGCCAGTTTTGTCTTTGCCTTAATTAATCTAAAAAGACAAAATGTTAATGTGCAATAGTGGCACAACTCAAAATAAGGGTTGAATTTAAAAGTCTGTGTTACAATTCATTGAAGGCTACCTAATGCTCTCCCAAATAAACCAAAATTTATTTTTTCCAAAAATTCCAATCCATGTAGTAAAATAAATAAAACAAAATTACTGGCACACAAACTTTAAACCCCTGTTTTGAAACATTACCAGTTTTTGTGTTGTGCCACTATTGCATACAGCCGACGATATATTTTGTTTTTCTTTATTTCTAACCCGATCCAAGCAAAAGCAACGTATTCAGCAATATTTACGTTTGAAAATATCCCTCAATTACCAATCATTCTTTATATTAATCACTCTCCAAACAACCTACAATGATTCGACAAAAGTTAAGCATTCTCTTAATTAGCATCACAATCATTCGATAAGAAAAGAAAAGAACTATTCTCGATATAACCGCAGCTCCAGTCAATAATTTGGTTAAGTATGAAAAATTACCTCGGGATAAATGACTGTTGTGGCATTCAGTTAGCTGACCATAGGCGTTTCGAGAAATTAGAAATAGAGGAAACTTTATTATTTTACTTTATTTAAATTAAATTTGTGTTTACATTAAGTTAAGTGTAATATAATTAGAGACTAATAAGTACCTTTTTTATTTATATTCTGATTATTAAGATTCATACATTTTATTGGATATAGTTAATAAAATCTTATAGAAAAGTGATCGTAGAAAAGCGTCTACCCGCTACAGGGTACCGGGTAGACACTTTTCTACGATCCCGGTAGATACTAGGCCTACTTCAGTGAAACGACCTTGTCCAAGCGAGACATGCTTTGCTCTTAATTTCTTACTGAGAGAAATCATGTCCCATCCCTTTGTCCTTTCAAAATCTAGTTACCTATTTCCTATCCCTCCCTGGGGAAAGGCAGCAGCGATCATCAGAACCAGCTCAAGGCGCAGAAGAAATGATGCTTAAAACTGGAATACTACAAGCATGACTGAAGCAGTTTGAATGGTTGTCGTACTGCTATGGGGAAGACAACAAGAAAACCACCCCATTATATTTCCCACAAATCTTAATGGCAGACGGAAACAAGAAAATGGCCATCAGTCCGGGCACCCCTTAAATGGGGAGAGGGTGCAAAGAATCCCCCGTCAACCACCATTAAGGTCCAAGAAACTGGACAGAGAATCCAAATATATGACAGGATAGTACGCATTGCTACCTGGAACGTACGCAGCTTATTCATGTCTGAGAAACTTGCAAACACTAAAGCCGAGATGAGAAGAATAAAAATAGACATTTTGGGGATGAGTGAAGTAAGATAACTTGGTTTAGGAAAAAAAACAAAAGATGGATACATCTATTGGTCAGTAGGAACCGACCCAGAAAATCAATATGGAACTGCTATATTAGGATCGGACCAACTTGCGCAGTCAGTCATAGTTTTTATCCCTCTAAATGATAGAGTAGCAATGTTGAAATTAAGAACAACCCATAGAAACCTAAATGTAATTCAGGTCTATGCTCCAACAAGTGACAAATCAGAGGATGAAATTGAAAACTTTTATAATAATATAGAGAAAATATTGCGACTTACAAAAAAAGGCGAGATAACGATGATGATGGGTGACTTTAATGCCAAAATTGGTCGTGGTGCCGAAGGAGACAACATAGGATCATACGGTCTTGCTACCAGAAACAATAGTGGAGATAGACTGGTACAATTCGGCATAGAGAACAACCTGTTAGTAGGCAATACCTTCTTCAACATCCTAGAAGGCTATACACTTGGAAATTACCTGCAGACAGAAAAGATAAAATTATTAGAAATCAAATTGACTTTATTTTGCTCGATAACAACTTCAAGAAGTACATAAAACCTACTTAAAGATATTCTGGATAGAATAAAACCTACTTAAAGATAATGGACCTCATCGACGTAAGACAAATAAAACAAACTCAATAGAATACAAAGAAGTTAATAAAATCATTAGAAAAAAGTACAGAGAAGCTAAAGAAAACTGAAACGCCAGTTCTTAGCCTGTTTAGCGCTTTCTATGTGGAATACGACAAATTGTGTCCAGCGGCCATTTCCTTTGAGGAAACAAAATTTGTTGTAGCTGACGCTTGCCATAGGTGTATTTGGCGCATCTTTGGCTCCTCTGGAATAGATCGTGATTTTTTCAGAAAGCTTTTCCGAGATCTTAATCTACTTGGCTGAACTCGGTGGTCATACAAGGGGTGTCTTCGATCCGTCTTCTGCTTCTTTCGTTCTATCTCTGATGTGACCTGTCTTCTGATAGCAGGTTGAGCGATTCCAACTATAGGGTAGACCTCTTCGATAGGTGTCGGTTTCAGGCATCCAGAAATTATACGAACCGTTTCATTTAACGCAACATCGACATTTTTAGCGTGAGCAGAGTTTTCCCAAACTGGTGCTCCAAACTTGGCGGCAGAAAAACATAATGCTAAAGCAGAAGTACGGAGAGTGTGTGGTTGTGCTTCCCATTTTGTTTGTTAGTTTGCGGATGATATTATTTCTGGCGCTTACTTTTTTCTTGATATCTTGACAGTGATATCGATAAGACAGAGTTCTATTCAGACGTACGCAGAGGTATTTTGGCGTATCATTGTGTTCCAGCATCTGACCACGCCATTCCACCTCCAGTGTCCTTCGGGCATGCTTGTTTATAAAGTAAAATACACACATGGGTTTTTGTAGAATTGGGTTTCAGATGGTTTTCGTCATAGTATAGTGCTAAGTCTTCTAGGGCATCTGTCAGTTTTACTTCTACTTCATTGAAGGAACTTCTCTGAGCTGCCACAGCTGTATCATCCGCGTAAGTAAACTGTTTTGTTTGTTGGTTTTTGGGTTGGTCGTTGGTTTAAGTGTTGTATAGCAATGGCGCGAGGACACTTCCCTGTGGGAGTCCATTTTTTTGATCCCTTCACCGACTGTTCTTGGACTGGACTAGATCATTATAGGTACAGAAGACAAACTGGAGAGATGAATAGAATACATACAGACACTTTTGACGATGATAGACCTTGTTCTCCACCATCCCTTCATGGATGATCGAATAAATGAAAAATTTCTAAAAATAACAGAAGAAGAAGTTATTTATATCAATGTCGAAATACTTAAATTAATTGCAGACTACGAAAGTAAAAGCATCGACTTAATAACAGCATTATTCAATAAGATATATGACATATCCACAAGGAAACTAAATTCCTGTAGCTGGCTGTATACCATGTATCACAAAAAATTTATTTAAAAATCCTTTATAAACGGTATATAATTAATTATATACCTTTTATAAAGGATTTTTTCATAATTTTTTTTATATATGACACAGGTAAAATACCATCAGACTGGCTAAAATCAGCATTAGTAACATTCCAAAAAAAAATCCAATGTCTCACACTACGATAACTATTGAATATTAAGCATGATGTTTCATGTCCTTAAAACTTTTTTCAGAATTATTCATACACGAATTTACAAGAAGTGTGAGTTTCAGATGAGTGACACTCAATTCGGATTTTGAAATGGATTGGGAACACCAAAAGCTCTTGTTGCCTTAAATGTGTTAACACAACGATGCAGAGACATGAATGTAGATGTATATGTATGTTTTGTTGATTAACAAAAAGCATTTGACTGCGTTAACCATTAAAAGATGATCGAAATTCTGGGAACAACTGGAATTGAACAACAACAAGAGAGACAAGGTTACGTCTTATCACCACTATTATTTAATCTGTATTCGGAATATATATTCAGAAAAGCATTAGACGAGGTTCAAGGTGGAATCAAGATTAACGGAACCAGCATAGGCAACATCATGAACGCTGATGATGCCGTCCTAAAAGCAAGCAACGCACAAAAACTACAAAATATAATAAATGCAGTAGTGCGGCATAGCAAAATGAAATGTTTTCAAAACTAAAATTCTAGTAGTTTCAAAGATACCAACAAGCGTATATTTGTATGCCAAAGGATAAATAATAGAATAAGTAACTTCCATAAAATATTTGGTAGAACATATAATCAGCCAGTGTAACCCAAAAAAAGATCCTATCAAGAATCGAACAAGCGAGAAAAACACTCATGAACATAAAAACATTTTTTACAAGATCAGACCTTAGTCTAGAGCTCAGAATTCGAATTATGAGATGTTACGTTTTCTCTGTTTTGTTGTATGGCTGTGAAAGTTAGACAATGGACTCTGAAACAGAAAAAGAATAGATGTATATATACTTTGAAATGTATATATACAGATGGATGCTAAAAATTTTATGGGTACAAAAAGTTACCAATGATGAAATACTTCGGCGCATAAGTACACAAAAAGAATTACTCAGCATAATCAAAGAAAGAACAATACAATACTTAAGTCATCTGCTAAGAGGTGAAAGATACTAATTAATCCAAATCATATTGGAATGTAAAGTTCGTGGCAAAAGATCAGTTGGAAGACGCCAGAACTCGTGGCTGAAAGACCTGAGGATGGTTTGACCGTTCGGCCACAGAAATCTTTCGTGCAGCATTTTCCAAAGCTACAATTGCCATTTGGATCGCCAACCTTCGAAAGGATACGGCGCAATAAGATGCAATAAGATGCTTGATTCATAAATAAATTTTCACTTTCACATAAGTAAGAGGAATTTCACGCTATAAAGACGAGAAATAAAATTAACAATAATTTATTAAAAAATACTCATTTACATTTTTACAGTTATTGTAAAAGGATTTCTAATAAATGAAAACAGGACTCCTGATTAAATATAATGATCTTAAAAAATGCACCTGTTATCTTTTTTGTACTTTTACACCTATATCTTTTTTTTCACTCAACTTATCCATTTAAGAATTTCTGTAATTATGTATTAATGTATTAATTTATTCTTCGCCCTTTTTCACTGCCAAACAATCAGTCTTATCATGTTCTTTTATAAGCATAATCATCATCAATCAGCCTTGATTTGTCCATTGTTGAACATAGGCCTTCTCTGGATATTTCCAACTATTTCTGTTCTGCTTCTCTGCTATCCAATTTGAGGTCGTCGGTTTATCGTATTAGGTGTCTTCCTTGACTTTGCTTGCCTACTCGTGGTCCCAACTTAACTCAAGCAATTTTTTTTTGTTCACTTCTCGTCTTTTATTCTTGCAACATGTCCCACCCATCTCTATGTTTGCCTTGTAACATGTTCGATAAAGCCTCTATGAGCTTTCTCGTTTCTTAGTCTATTTCTCAAACTTACTCCAAAGATTGATCTCTCTATTTTACGTTGTGTCCTTTTCAATTTTTTTGCTGATATTTTTGTGAATGTTAAGGTTGCTGCTCCGTATACGAGGACTGGTAGAATATTTCTGGTAGACTTTTTTTTTTAAATGGATTGAAACATTTATTTTAAATCTTTTTCTTTGTGTGCCGTGCTTGTTTTTAAGTGTTGGCTATCGTCGTATTAACAAGCTAATGAAATGTTTCTCGATGGGCAGCTATGTGAAACAATTGCTCGACCGTTCGACCTGTCCATTGTCTAATGTTACGCATTTAGGACAGTTGTTTTCTTCCGACTCAGTGTTTTTCTTTGATTTTGCCCTGAATGATCAATGGGAGTATGCGATATTTAGGTCCTCTCATTATATGGTCGAAGTATTGGACCTTTCTTATTTTAATGATGTTAATCAATTCTCGCTCTTTGTGCATGCTCTAGAACACATACGTTAGAAATGTGTGCTTTTCACATGATTCTGAGCATGCGACGGTAACATCACAATTCGTCCGCTAGAACAAAGTGGACCAGACGTAACATTTCAATACTCTTAAACGTGTGATCAATGACAGACTTCTACTACACAATGTTGAATGCCAGTTCTGTATTGTGTTAAGTTAATTTAAATACATCTCTTATTTTTTCCGAATGCAGCCCAACCTAAAGTTACTGTTCTAAGTAGCTGATATATTTGGTAGTCTCGCGTTAATATTATTTCGTGACCCAAATACACATATCTTTCCACAACTTCTATGCACGATTTCTCGATTTTTATTATCACATTGGAGACCTGATCTGTCATTTTTGTTTTTTTTACAGTTTATACTTATACCGACTTTCTGTGTTACTTGCTGTAGTTGTTGTGAATAAATGTGGCTTCTTCTAAGTAGTCTTTTATGAGAAGAATGTCATAGGAATATGGAGATGATTTAATTTCTGCCCATCGATGGTATTACCCTTTCAGCCCCACTATAACAGTTTAAATACGTACTTCCTGACTGTTATAAATAGTTTTGGTGACAAAGTATCTTCCTGCAGCACTCCTCTGCAAATTTTTATCTTGCAATGTTTACAGTTGTTGCATTTTCGTATATATTTCGAATAATATTCGTATACCTGTGGTCTATTTTCAATTCTAATATATGTCAATTGCTTTGTATAAGTCAACAAAAATAAGAACTAGGGACTATTATATTCGATAGATTTTTTGACTAAAATTTTAAGGTACTGCAGATGGTCATTTGCTCCGTGTCCTGATCGAAACACTGCTAAGTCTTCTGATAGGTAGAAATCAAGTCATACTTCCAACCTGTTTACTTCTTTTTCTTCACGTATCATATCAGTGTTATCCGACGTTGGCGATCATCATTTCGAAGGCTTCTTGATCTTCTGTCACATGAAATAATTGTCCTGCATTTGATATCTGAGTCCATTCAAGAATGTTTTTTAACCAAAAAACCTGTTTTCTTCCTACAACTCAACGGACTTCTATTTTGCCTTTAAGGATCAGTTGTAGTATTCTATATCGATTTTTCCTTACTATATGTGCCAGATAAGACATTTTCTGCTGTTTAACAGTCTTTAGCAGTTCTTTATCTTTGTTGGCCCTTCTTAGTACTTCCTCATTAGTTTTTCTTGCTGTCCAAGATATCTTTACTAGTTTATAATACTGGTAAACGGATTTGAAGTAAAACTCTGCTGTCAAGATCAATATAACTACTATATCTTTCTTTGTTTCACCTATATTTTAGAAATATAGGTGAATGTGAATGTGAAGTGTGAATGTATTTTAAAAATTATATTTGTATTTTTTCCTGTATTCCTTGAGTGAAGGAATACAGTGAAAACTGTGGAAGTCCTTGTATATATATATATATATATATATATATATATATATATATATATATATATACAAAATTCTTAAATAAGTTCTTAGAAAAAATAGCGAAGCTGTCTATGGTATTCGCTTCTCTGCTTGGTCTTAATCCACGGTTGGTTCATATCGAAATCACCGTGTCATGGTAATAATTACCATTGTATAAGAGTTCGATGTATTACATAGTAGGCACCCGCTGTTTGGTTGAAAGCTGTAGTACCTTTTCAAACAAAGTAAGGTTTTGATTGCAGGGAATTTATTATACAGGTTTTACTAGAAATATAGGAATTAAAAAGAAATTGAAGAACTTAAATATACTCATTTATGAAACAAAAATTGCAAGTTTTCTTGTTTCTAGTAATAATTTAGTATTAAAGTCCAAAGATGTGACTACGATAACAGAAGAAGGATATTATATGCCGTCGAAGTAATGTAAAAGATATTATCTAAAAAAGAACTGCAATTACTAAAAATGAGATTTAATGATAAATCATAATATTTAAAAAATAGCTTAATATTTTACTACATATTTTACATTAATACTGAAGCAATTAGAACATTTTTTAACATAATAAATATTTTATAAATTTGGTAGTTTAGGTAAGAAATAGCATATAAAGTAACATATAAAGAACACTCAAAAGTATTTAATCGAAGAGTTAAAAGAACTACAAATAGTTAAAGTACAAATATAATTTGAATAATATATAATAACAAGGAAACTCGAGATTTAAATTACATTTGTGAAAACTAGAAACGACTTTGAGAATCTTACAATCAGCACGCTCACTTTGGTGATATACCCTATATATCATAAAACATTGTAAAAGATTCTTAATCTTTTTGTGTCTCTGAGATTGATAATCTAAACATTTTGGAGTATGTTTACAATAAACAAATTGCTCTTTATATTGATCTTGGTTCCGGCTTATAGCAGAATTACGCAGGAAATAAACAAGAATCTTTCCGTTTATGCTTATACTGATTTTTAGCGATGATGTAACTTTGCGGTGGAGCGCCGTGAGAGACGAACGCTTTCATTGTGGAAGTCCGAATTTGGTCATCTGGACTTCGATGTTAACGTCCGTAAAGAGCAATGAAGGGACTTCACGAGTAAAAATCGTTTTCGTGACGTTTTAGAAAACCGGCCAAAATGTTTTCTTAATGTCATGTTCAATTTCAATGTGGAGTGAGACGAAGGTAATTTGAGCTCAAAATGCTATGTGGCAATATTTGTAATGTAAGTTTATCACCGTTTGTTGTAAGCTGTATCCTGTGACAAGAGATTTGATAACAGCGTCTGAGATCTAAGTTAGCCGACATGATTTGAAGTGAAAAATAAGCAGTTGACTTTGAAGGATCACATATTGTTATCATGCAGGATAACCTGAAGTCTAGTTTTGTTAATTGATTTCATTTCTTACAGGATTTGTCTAGCCGCAGCCTCCATTTTGTGTCTTCCAAAGGTCAGATTTTGATTGTTTGAATTTTGTGGGGCAATGTTTTTGTTCAAATATAAGGTAACATACTTTTTTATTAATTTAAAAGAAATAATGAAGCAGTGAAGTAACTAGTTTTGTTAATTTTTTCTAAATAAACATTTTTCGTTAATACACAAAGATTTACACTGATGTTAATTTAAAAAGTTTATAATAAAATATAAATTTTATGTATCAGCTAATTGTCATATTTTAGTTTCTTTTTAAATAAAATTAACCTTTGATAATTAATTAATAATATTCAGAAAGTTTGGGTAGTTTTATTTCGACATATGACAGTTAGTATATCTTTTTCTGCCATTTGGTATTTAACCATAGTTTTAAAGTCTGTTTTGTTAGAAAGTTTAATGTAAATTGATACATTTAGATTTTTTTTGTAATAACTGTTTATGTACAATAAAAATTAATATGTAATTTTACTCTTTAAACTAGGAGTTTAAAAAAATTATTTCTTTTAAAAAGATATTCTCCCTTAAAAATTTTTTAGGAAAGAAAAACCCTAAACTTTTTTTTCTAAGCAGCAAAAAGAAGATTTGTTTAAACAGAGTCCTAATTTTAAATAGTTTAGAAATCTCTACTTATTTAGTATTTGCCCAGGAGATCTCTGTAAGTATTTGTTAATTTCTTTTTCGTAGTTAGTTCTCCCAGTTCCTCCAAAAAGGAATCCTTATGCACGACCTTGCTCTTTAACCAAAACACAAGTATCTGTTCGCAAACCTTTCAGTTAAACTTAAGCTGTAAATTACGTTTAAAAAACAAGTAGACGAGTCCTGGCAATCTTTCATTTCTTTCTCCCTGAATATTTTCTCTATCTGCTCCCTGCGCAGATGGGCAACATTTTTAAAATCGTTTCTAGCCTTAAGGAATAATATCAACTAATAGTCTTGGATTTGGATCCGAGTTTGGATGGTATATTTCATGAACCATGTGTGGTTTCATCTTTATGCTTCGCAACAGTTATGTTAGGCTTCTTTAGGAGTAAGGTAGGCTGTTGGTTACGGTAACTCAATATTAACGTTTAAAAGAGCGAAAAGCGACGACGACTTTCCTGCTTACGCTGGATGGTGTTTCTGATTATGAATGTTTCTTTTGTGTCGGTTCTCTGTTTGAGCATTCTTATAGGTAAATTCACAATTGTGAATTTTAGGCAGTGGAAGGTCAGGAAAAAGATTAGCTGATATCGGCTAATGCCTGGAGGACCTGTTGTTGACGATGGTCTTATTAAGGCTGGGACATATTCTAGAAAAGTATACGAGAATTGTTTCAAGATATTTTTATAACAAAAGATACGAGTGAATATTTTCTAGTTCTTCTTAACATAGCTTACATTCAGTGTCCTTTATCTGTTTTTTTTTTTTTTTCGATTGATGGTGGAAAAATAATATGCCGTTGATTGTAATGGCGAACATAACTTATTGACAGCTCCAAAAATGTACACTTAGACGCTATCTTACACAGAGATAACTGACGCGTTAACTAAGGTGCAAGTATTAAAAGAGTATGCAATAAATAGTCGATATCTATTTATATCGCATGGCTAAAATTAAAAACAACACGTTACACAGAAATATCTAAGAATGGATAGATTTTATTTTTAAAAGAGTATCAGTAAGTACTCTTTAGAGAGTTATGTATTTATACAGGGGAGCAAGATTGATAAACGAAAAGGTAGTTGCGTTTAGAAGTTCTAAGTCTACGAAGATAAGTTTCCATAGTCTACAAATAATTTTTCTTTCCATGGCCAGGGCTCTATTTCTCTGTCTTTATTTTTGCAACAAATATAATGGAGCCTCATACTCACTGATAGATCATGTAAAGGTAAATGTAGGTGTAATAGAATTTTTTAATTATTTGTGTATTCTAATTTTCCACTTAACGGTCCTAAGAACGTATCTGTCTATCTAACGTGTTTGTAATCTCAGTTTTTCCATAAGTGAGAGTTATTGTTAATTAGACTTCTTAGCAGCCCACTGTCAGTAATATCGGTTAATATTTAGAATAATTACTTCTATGGATGGAAAAGGTTTTACTTCGTTCGAACTTACCATGAGTTTGCTCTGAGGACGCCAAGAGGCAGAAATATGCATATCAGCGAATGGTGGTACGCTATAACGAAGTCAAACTTTAATTGTAATTTATTTTTATTTTACATTTTACTCTATAGGGAATCGTTTTCACAAAGGGATTTCTATCTAGACTAATTGGTATTACGGGGATACAAATTATCAATTTTCATGCTAGTGCATTTCGGTGCATTCGTTGTTTGTTTTGTAATCTTAATTTGTGTCGAATCCTCTAGACCGAATATGAAAATTTTTATCGAGAATAAGCTCCGAAATAAAAAGGTAATGGTTTAAAGATTATCATCCTATTGTTTATAACTTCGTCGCAAATGCCGGTCAACTTTGACCGTTTGTATATCAGGATCCTCTGCTCGTAATTCAACTTTTTTTCTTTTATAAAAAAACGTCTTAATTTGCTTAATTCCATAAAGTACGTTAGATAGGTTAAGTGCGTTTTGATAAGTAAAAAAATTAGCAAATTTCTATATCGCCTATATTTTGTTTTGCAAGGTTTTAAACAAATTCAATTTTTAAGAAAAAAATTAGATTGCAAAATTATTGCGCGAAATCTATTTAATCTATTTCTTTGAAATTTTATTGGCTGTTTTATTATGTTATAAAGATTTTCTCGGCGAATCATAAGTGGTTGAAAAACATTGAATAACAAAAGTTTCGTTTCAACCTCTTTTTAAAGGGTAATAAATTAAAACATTATTAGACAGCTGTATCTTATACAAAATTTAATTTTTGCTATTTTATTTTTTTACGACTTTGCTCCAAAATGAATTGTTTTAAAGTTATAAACAACCATAGTAGAAAAACTCGATGTTTTTAGTACTTTTTAAATATGCTAAAAAATTTTTGTTTATGATTTCGACCTATTTGAGAGGAAGAGGAGAATTTGAGAAGTCAAATAATATTACTAAAGTTATCATTTAACCACATCTGCAAAAATCCGAATGACACCTCTCACATCCAAATTTAGTCGTTTTTTTACAGATCTGCCCTGGTCTGAGAAGAATATTATGAATTCAGTGGACCGACTACAGGACAAATAATTCAATTTTAAATAAGCTTAAGGTCAGCAAACGGCTTACCAGCAAAGTCCATCTCCAAGAAGCAAAATACTTTGGACGTGTTATGAGAGCGGACACAGAAAACATGGAAAGACTAATATTCCAAGGAAAGGTAGAAGGCCGAAGATCTCGAGAAAGATCCTCAACAAGATGGATCTTCCAAATTACCGGAGTATGCAAAACACCTATGCAAGGGTTAAAAGAGATAACCAGAGACAGAGATCTTTGAAGACGGACAATACACGACATCACGATGACCACGATACTCCCTCCGGGTTGTCAGGACTGAAGAGAGAAAGAGAGAGACTTATGTAATATCAAATATCGTGCAGAACAGTATTTGTACCTTAATTTCTTTTTAAATGGATTACTCGTAACCAATACTTGAATGATTAAGATAAATTTTAGATTCATCTAGAACATCTTCTAAAAATATTGAGTCATTGTAATCAATTGTCAAATCCTCCAATAAAATGTGATGTAATAATTACGGGTCTCCGGTTTTTTTTTTCAAATAGGTAAAAAGAAATAAAAAAAAGACTTACTCACAATCAATTTAATTATACCACCAACGACCGGTTTCGCATACTACAATTTGCTATGCATCTTCAGGTCTAACGATCCCTGGTAAATTAAATGCTGAAATTACAAAAACCCACATAAGGGTGTTGTCTTATATAGTAAACAATTACAGCAATTATGTCAATATTATACGTCTGTGATTATTATTATGAATAAAAATTGAAAATTGATTAAAGCAGACAAAGTAAAACCAACAAAATGGCATAAGATAATTGGTTATTTACTAATTTATTTCATTTCATTAGATTATCTTATGCCATTTTGTTGGTTTTGCTTTGTCTGCTTTAATCAATTTTCAATTTTTATTCATATTAATAATCACAGACATATAATATTGGCATAATTGCTGTAATTGTTTTCTTTATAAGACAACACCCTAATGTGGGTTTTTGTAATTTCAGCATTTAATTTACCAGGTACCGTTAGACCTGAAGATGCATAGCAAATTGTAGTATGCAAAACCGGTCGCTGGTGGTATAATTAAATTGATTGTGAGTAAGTCTTATTTTAATTCTTTTTACCTATTTACAATATTCTTAATTTACAATTTGGCATTGGCAATTTCTACAACCAATTGATATATCTACAAAGAAAGACTGCCTCCTACCCTCTCCCCTTTGTAACTCAATTTTGTAACGGAAACTATTAATTCGGTTTCAGATAGGTGACTTCTAAAAGGTTAACAAAACATCTTATTAAAATATTACAATTTAGACACGAACTTTGATTTTTACACATTTAACACAAGCACGCACATTATGATTTGCATTTATGAACCACTTTTCTAATGAGCTACTGTTATTTTTTATAATATTTTGCAATAAGACATATTTATCATCCCCCATCCTATATACATATGTAACTTAGACTGGCCATGTGAATACAGTTTCAAAGCCTTTTTATATTTATCATGTTTTGGTCGTTTTTATTGTGAATAATATTTCATGTTCTGTTCACAAAGTTTTAAGAACCTCGTAATTGTGCAAGCTGCTGAACCAGAAAGTTGGAAAAATAAAGCATATTGTAATACTTATGTGCAGTGGTTAGTGAAATAGTGTTGTTTGTGTTTGGTAACATAAATCTGTTGTCGTTTTTCTTTTTTTATTTAAATGTAGTAGTACTGTGTGATTAATCTGATTAATCCCATTGCATATAAGAATAAACTGATATTACACAAAAAACACAAGGACCTATGATGCAAATTTAAAATATAGTATTTATCACATGTAAGGAAGGAACATTACAAACAATAATTATAAATAATACTTTATTAATTAAGAAAACAAAAACACCCGATGAATATTAAATAGCATTTATCAAAAAGAGCCCGAGAAGATTTATAATGAATGTAAAAGTTTTACAGCAGATACAATTAATTATATTTTAAAAATGAGTTCAGATACTTTTAAGCAAAAAATTAAATACGATTATACTTTATTATGAGTAGTCCACAATCGACTTTACAAGTTAAGAAGGGCTAAAAAGCATAACGCCTTTATATCTGACAGCATAAATTTTCGAAAAAGCGACATACCAATACGGAACCCTGAAAAACTGGCCCTGTCATTAGACGAATGCTTGTGTGAAATATAAATACATCACCTTCGATATACTTTTTTCTGCCGGACGGGAGCTTTCGAAGAATTGCAGAAGAACTATGTTCAAGCATTCTCCATTCATGTTCTAATGAATATTTCAATAAATTTCAACAATTTTAATGTAATCAGCAATCAGATCCGACCATCGCAAATAATAGATTCCTATCCTTGTCGAAAAATATCAAAGTGGCGCATCGAGCTCACAAAAAACAGGCCACCTACGATAAAAATTCACCAACAGGCCAGGATCGGCTCGCTCTTAATATTTTCCTTATATTATATCGTACGATATACTAAGCAAAGCATATTTTTTTTCTGTACAGTCAGATTATTAAAACTTGTACTAAAAAGAGGTTAAGAGGTAGAATAAGATATTCAAAATATCCAACTAATATGCTGAGAGATAAACAAATAATTTATGTCCTGTATACGAGTAAAGTAAATAAATGTGAAAATAATTACAAAATAATTAAAAACAAAACACATGCACTTGTAAGAAGAAAAAAAAATGATCACTGGGAACGCTTTTCGAAAGAAATGGAACATGATTTTTACGGTCTGCAAAAGGAAATATGGCGCTTCATAAGAGGTCAAAGAACGGAGGTAAAGGAACTAATAGAACCAAAATACATTGAAAAGAATACGTGGATTGACTACCTAATAAAGCTCTATGCAGAGGAAGATCAAACGACGCTAGAACCGGAAACACCAGAAATTACTACAAATGAAGAACTTACTATAAATGTACACGAAGTTCGGAAAATACTTGAAAACCTGAAGAACAGAAAAGCAGTAGGTAAAGACGGGATACCAAATGAATTACTGAAATATTGTGGAGCAGCAATGACAGAACAATTAACAACATTAAAATTATAAAACACAATAAAATACCGGAAGATTGGAGACCGAGCGAACTAATTCTGCTATTCAAAAAAGAAGATAAAAAAAAAGTCAGAAAACTACAGAGGTATAAACTTGTTAAATACTGAGCTACAACTTACAATTAAAATTTTTAATTTTTACAATTAAAATTGACCGAAAGTGAAGATAATTGTACAGTGTTTTGAAAAAATGCAGTATAAGAAAAAAATTGGTAAGTCGAAATATATTTTTCAGATAGATAATTTAGTTTCTGATTTTGTAGAGTAATTTTTTGTTTAAATTGTGTTCGAACAAGTTACAAAAGATTATTCTGGATCTGAATATGTCATTCTTTACGTACTACCTCATAATTTATTATAACTTGGGGAAGCAATCTTAGTTATAACGTTATTTTAAATTTTTTTACTTGTCTGTAATAGGTTCTTTATACTGTTGTCACTGTACCTTAAATGCAAACAGTAATCACATTTTAAAGTCGTAGTGACATATCTGCATATTTCTCTGGATTTATTCAATAACCTGGCAATTTGTTACGAATATTCCAACAACCCAGACCTGTTATAATTTTATCCATACCAATAGTAGCTCTAGTATAAACAAATGGTATCTAGTAAGCGATAAAAAATTAATTGTAAAAACTTTGGAACGCCCTGGTGAAAAATGTCTTTTGTATTTATGCGTTTGATTTCACAGCGACGATGTATAGGAGGGTTATTTGTCAGAAATATAAGACAAGTCATAAACAAAACCATTCAAAGTCAAAACTCCATGAATTCATGTGGTCTATTTTCAGTATTTTCAAAGTGTTCTATGAACACTAGCTTCAAAGTGAGGGAGGGTAAATTTATTAAAATTACTTCAGATCGCATCTTCGGAAAATAAACAAAATTGTCTAATGTATGTATAGTAGTGTTTAGAAGAATGAAATGAACAAACTCTTTGATATTTACTTCCCCTCTCACTTCTTTAATTTTGTGCACATTACCCTGAAGCATTACGGACGCCGATTAAGACGAATCACATAGCAGAGAGGTGTTGTTAAAATTTGTCTAGCTGTTGCATGTGTTGTCAAAATTTTAGTGTACTAGTAAAGCAGCTTACATACAAAATTCTAATCTGATAAAACTTTGAATGCAAAGAGGTGAGTAAACAATATATTTTTTATCTGTAAAAAGTTTCTGATAATATTTTCTTGTGAAATGTCTAAGGTAAAAATTATTTTTATATGGGATTAAGGCACAATTGACTGTAATAAAAATTACATTTTAAAATGGTTATTTGTCGTTTTAATTTTCACTTCGGAAATCATTTTCAAAAAAGATTGTTTAAAAAAATTAGTAATGTATGTTTCTTGTAACTGAAAGTTGTTTTGAAACAACTTATCCGGGAGATAAAACAAAATTTAATCAATGAATTTAATGCCACAGGAATCTGTCCTTATAATCGTTTTAATGTTATGCATAAAATTCCAGATGTTATGAAAATCCCAGAATTTTTCTATAACGTTATTATGCGTAAACTATAAGTTCTACATAATTTCTGAAAACAACAAATTGAAGAGAAGGACTTATTTTATTATATTAAATCATTTAATGATTAAAAAATTGATGTTAAATGTTGTAAAATAGGTTTACAAAAGTCCTGTGATTTTCAGCGTGTAAACGTTTAAAATAACTCAGACGTATCAACATAAGGAAGATAGTTTTTTTATTCGAAATGTCGGCATTTTTACACGAATTTTAAAACAAAATCCAATGTCCTACGACCCTAGAAGCCGAGTTATAATTTTTTTATTGCTCGATTTTACCATTTCAAAAAGTTAATTCATAAATTCAAAATAAAAATCGCAATTGCTCTGGTTTTAACCAACAAAAATTTATGTTTTTACCTAGTTGCATAGATTATAAAAGTTTAATTGGTTAATTTGGGAATTGTTTATTTAAATAAGTAATTTGTTTTAACAATTTAAAATAAATATTTATTTTAAAAAAATTTACTTTTCTCTTATTATTATTAGTAAAAAATTTGTTTAAATTTTTATTTTATTTTCGTATATTTTTTTTAACTGAAACATTTTGTAGGACGTCAAGTGTAACTTTTATTTTTTAAATAAATTTTACATGATTTAGTAAATGTTTATGTTCGTCTTAATGTAAATCCCGTCCCTAAGAATATCGACCAGTTATATGAACATATAAAAAACTGTTTACACGAGCAACATTTGAAGCAATGGGATACTATATAAAACTCAAGGTAAACAAACCATACTGGTGGTATAACAAAATGGAGGAAGAAATAAAATATAAAAGACAACTATACCAACAATATTTAAGCTTCAAATCAATACAAGACAAAATAAAATATAGACAAACAAGCAGAAGTACGAAGGAAAATCTTTAAGAAGAAGAACGAGCCTTGGGAAAGAAACTGCCAACGAATAAATACTTATCTAGGAGGAACCAGAAACACAGAAAGCTAGAAACTGTTAAAAAAATTGAGAAAAGAAAAGAATAAAAATTGAAAAAGAGCATAAAACCGGAAGACTGGCAAGAGTATTTCAAAGAACTTTTGGTAGAGAATAGAGTCGAATTTCAAGAACATAGAAATCAAAACCAAGATAGAATTTCAATAGTTGGCTCGCCAATAAGATTAACAACAGAGGAAATTAAAAATGTATGTAAACAGCTGAAGAGGAACAAAGCATCCGGACCAGGGAATATACCCGGAGAATTGTTTAAGTACAAAAAGAACAAATTGTACGAATATCTTCGTCAACTATTTCAAGAATGCATAAACACAAGCGAAATCCCTACGAAATGGAAGATATTATACCTCAGTATTATACATAAAAAGGGAGATAAAAATAATTGTAAAAATTACCGAGGAATAGCTGTAACCGGATGAGTCGAATATATGGAAAGGTTTGAAAAAAGAACCGAATCGAAAGAGAATACTTAGATTATGAAGCAGAAGAACAAGCAGGATTTCGTACGGGTCGATCCACTATTGACCACATTTTCTCCTTAACCCAGATAATAGAACAAAAGATGGCACTGAATCAAGATATTCATATGTTGTTCGTCGACCTACGGAAAGCCTACGAGAGCGTTCCACTGAAGAAGCTGTGGCAATCAATAGAAAGCACGAATATTAATATAGAATTAATAAAAGCCGTCAAAGTGCCATACAACCAACCAATAACAAAAATAAAAGCGGGGAGACAACTAACAACAGGATTTATAACATCAAAATGACTAAAGCAAGGATGTTGTCTGTCCCCCACTTTATTTAAAATATGCCTCGAAAGTGCTTTAAAAAGATGGAAACAAAAATGCAGGACAATGGGGATACCGCTCACCAACACTATGGTATATATGCTGAACTTTGCAGACGATCAACTAATAATGGTTCAAGATTATGACGATTTAAACTATATGGCACGAAAATTAATTGAAGAGTATGATACATATATGGGTTCTAGAAGTAAATAAAAAGAAAACCGAATACCTGTGCATTGGAGTAGAAAAAAAGATCTCATATTAGACGATAACACCACGATGAAGCACTGCTGTAACTACAAATATCTGGGTATCACTATTTCACAAGATGAAACATTAGACAAAACCATAAGAGAGAGAAATACATCAGAGAGAAAAGCCATCACAATGTTAAACAGCATTTTATGGGACCAATCCATCAGCAAAGAAAATAAAAAGAGGATATAATGAGACTATAGTAAAAAGTATCACTTTGTACAACTGTGAGGTATAGCCACTAAAAGAAATAACACTGGCAACGCTGAAAGCGACGGAAATGGATTTTTCTAGAAGAGCCGTTACCGAGGAATAGCTGTAACCGGAGAGAGAATACTTAGATTATAAAGTAGAAGAACAAGCAGGATTTCGTACGGGTCGATCCACTATTGACCACATTTTCTCCTTAACCCAGATAATAGAAAAAAAGATGGCACGGAATCAAGAACAATTCATATGTTGTTCGTCGACCTACGTAAAGCCTACGACAGCGTTCCACTGAAGAAGCTGTAGCAATCAATGGAAAGCACGAATATTAATATAGAATTAATAAGAGCCGTCAAAGTGCTATACAACCAACCAATAACTAAAATAAAAGCAGGGAGACAAATAACAACAGGATTTATAACATCAAAATGACTAAAGCAAGGATGTTGTCTGTCCCCCACATGGAAACAAAAATGCAGGACAATGGGGATACCGCTCACCAACACTATGGTATATATGCTGAACTTTGCAGACGATCAACTAATAATGGCTCAAGATTATGACGATTTAAACTATATGGCACGAAAATTAATTGAAGAGTATGATAGATATATGGGTTTTAGAAGTAAATAAAAAGAAAACCGAATACCTGTGCATCGGAGTAGAACAAAAAGATCTCATATTACACGATAACACCACGATGAAGCACTGCTGTGACTACAAATATCTGGGTATCACTATTTCACAAGATGAAACATTAGACAAAACCATAAGAGAGAGAAATGCGTCAGAGAGAAAAGCCATCACAATGTTAAACAGCATTTTATGGGACCAATCCATCAGCAAAGAAAATAAAAAGAGGATGTTTATATGAGGCAATAGTAAAAAGTATCACTTTGTACAGCTGTGAGGTATGTCCACTGAAAGAAATAACACTGGCAACGCTGAAAGCGACGGAAATGGATTTTTGTAGAAGAGCCGCAGGAAGATCTAGAAGAGAAAGGATTACCAACGAACGCATTAGAGAAATAATGGGAATCAAAACGAACAATCACAGATGACCTAACAACAAAACAACTTATCTGGTTCAGACACATACAAAGAATAAATGAACAACGAATACCAAAAGAAATATTAAAATTGCAGAAGGAAAGACTAAAAAGAAAGAAGGAAAGATTAAAAACCAGAAGGAAAAAGAAAACGAGGTAGAACAAGAAAAAGTTGGAGCGAAGGAATAAATAAAGAACTGAGAGAGAGGGCCATAGAAGAAGACCTATGGAGCAACCGGACTAAGTGGCGATTGGAAGTCGGAAAACGGCGGAGAACGTTATAAACCGACAAGTAGTAGTAGTAGTAGTAGTTATGTTCTTAAAAAACCTTAAAGATTACCTTAAAATCGATATGTATGCAACTGATAAATGTCGTTGTACTGTCTTTCTTTTAAGTCATGCTGAAAAGACAGATCATATAAAAATCGTTGAGTTCTTCTGGCAGGACATAACCTCTGTCCAACTGTCCTGATGGATGAGGTTTGTTACAGGACAAACTACTGGATGTTCTATAATTAAACTAAAATTGTTGTTAGTTCTTAATAAAGCTAGTGAATAATATTAAAATGCTACAAGAAAAATAGTTTCAGAACAATATGACTATAATAAAAAAAATACAGTTCAGAATAAAAAGTGGACAACAACCAATTGGCCAAAAAATTAAAGGTTTAAAGAGGCATTTTTTTCTGAATAGTACATTTAAATTGTACTTAAAGGTAACATGAAGTAAAAACTAATAAATACAAACAGTGCAGAAGGCAGAAGGAATTTAATGTAAATGATGCATTTATACCACGGTAATCGATATAGAAGACGAAACAATAATATAGTAAAACGAGATAGTATTATTAACCAAAGAAATGATAAACATAAAAAATTTTCAATAACAGGAATTCTATATTTCCTCTCGTTTCATTATATGTAATGACGTCCGAACGATACTCCGGTAGTTACCACAACGTCTTTGATGTCTATCGCAGCTGTACATAAAACGCAGGAATAAATGTGAAAGTGAAAAAAGTAAAATATTAAGGTAATCCTAGTAAATAAAATATAGTCTTTTAATTACACCTACAAGGAAGAAAACATTGAATAGGGCATATGAAAAGATAGGCCAGTAAGAAAATTAGAAATCAAAAAACTAGAAGAAATATATTGACTGTTTTATAGATGAAAAACACCTAAACCATCTCTGTGTTCTGATGATCGTTTTGTCGCAAAAAGCGGTCTGAGGCGCGCGCGGATCAGTCCGATGAAAACGCCCCGTGCAGAATGCGTCGCTTCACCAGCGCCAAAACACAAATCGCCGATCGCATACGAATACACATTCATCTCTCACCGCCTCAGCCGCTTTTTATTTTCCCAACTGACTTATGAATGTCCAAAGCTGGCCCATTATGCGGCATTTTTTATTGCCTTATATGCGCCCCGCTTGTATTCATATCAGGCGTTTTTTAGAGACGCTGGGCCACCGACCGACAGATACGCTCTGTATATTACCATATCGACTCCTAATAGTCTAACATGTGTAAATCAAAATCAACGAAAAAAATGTATGACTGGATACTCCATATACGAAAACAGCTGTTAGCTAATAAAACGAAGATGAATAAAAACTTCTGCAATTTTTATATTTCGATAAATCAGAGAGTAATTTTTATATTCCGCTAAATCAGAGAGAGTATCTTATATGTGCTATGTAGAAAAGTAGTGTTTTTCCTTAAAGTACAGTAAAAGTAAATCGTAATTATTCGATTAGGATTTCCCATCCGTTAGCATATACGTTTCGATAAAAACGATATATTTTTTTAAAGTGTTTGATTGGAGAAACTTCAAAAACTTGAATATTATCTTTTCTTGGTCGTCTTCTTCTTCCTTTACATCTCTTAGTAGTAAGAATAATATCGTTCTGATGATTTTTCTTCTTTTGGTATTATAACCCTTGTAACATTATAAACGTCAAATATTTGTCATTTTTCTTTTAATTACTTATTTTACTTCAATTTCTTTTGGTTTTATTCATTTATTAATTTATCTTCAATTTTACTATTTTTATTTTAAAAATAGTTGGCGCTGAACTTAATCCTTCGATTAACTTTCGATGTACTAAATATTCTGTCATCTAAATTCCAATTTTCGTTTTTACTAAATATTATAATTCCTTTATTCAGACCCTATTATGTTCTATGGGATGATAAAACATATCTAAATTTCTATGCCTCACTTCAGTCGACAAAAATTATTTGTCAGTTGACAACTCTCGACTTCTGACAGTCACACTGTAGTGCTGAAGTGGGGATAATTCAATCGAAAGGGAATATTGCTCATCTGTAAAAAGCTTAGACAAGGAAAGAGAGGGGACGCGTAATCGCATGGAATTTACTGAAGCCTAAATTGGCACCAACCGACACCAAAAAAGTTGCCAGGTCATATTTTATTTCTTCAGTAGATTGAGAATAATGGATATATATCAATAAATAGATTTTTTTTTATTTATAATTGAACACTCACATAATGATCACTTTTTGAACATGATTTTATCATTACATATTTTTTTGCAGATCGATATACAATCATAAAATATATTTGTAGTGTTTCAGTAAATCTGCTGAAAAATCAGTAGAGCTGGTAACCCTGCGAGAGGTAGTAATGGACAACGTACAGTCACAAAACACGACCGTCACATCGAAACAGGCTTCACTTTTGAAATGTTTATTAAATGAACATTACCTGTCCTCTCTCTTTCCTTGTCTAAGATAAAAAGGCATTTCTGCTCTGCTCTGTCATTCGATTAAAAATTCATTTTATATTGTCTATTAATTGGAAGTATCAAAATTCAATTACATCAGAAACGAATCACTATATTCTACAATCCTGTCCAGCTACTTGAAGACAAACAACATCAGATACCATAAGTATCATTTAAAACTCTTTTTATATAAAGCTATAGGCAACATTTGTTTTGTTTAATTTTAATTTAATATTAAAATTTTCAATTTTTATATTTATTTATGTACAATAAATATGATTAGTTAATATCTTAGTTTATTTGTTTTAGCCAAACTCATTTTCCATATTTACATATCTAATAGTGGTTAATGGCTGGTTATGGACCCCGGAGGTAATATGAGATGTTGACTTTTATATTGCAATAAAACTCTGAGAAATGTCCACCCGTTTCCCAACGAAAGGGTTGGGGTTCTGGAAACGGCTCGGCTCTGCCAGTAAATCCTACTCTCACGTCCTCGAAGACATATATATCGCGTAACCACCAGGTATATGACGTACAATGGATGTGCGTTATATAGCAGCGGAGAGAGGGTGAAAGGCGAGTTTCTGGCGCCTTAAAACTGAAACATGTCGACTAAGTATTGTTCTGACGCTATTTTCTTGTGGCATGTTTAAGTAATTACTATTTAAATGGGAATAAGCCACAATTAAACCTTTAATTGTGGCTTATTCCCATTTAAATAGTAATTATGTCGACTAAGGGAAGCAACCCCAACAGAAAATCCTGGTCCTCCAAGCTTGGGGGTTGGAGCGATGAGCCAGTCCCTCATCATGTGGAAAAAACTCTTTTGACTAAAAATTCTGACGCCGAGCCTCGGAATATGGATGGAAACTTACGACGACGACACCTGGCAAAGAAAAGGACTGTGAAAATTGGTACTTATTGGAAAATTGGAAAAGTACTCAAGGCATGACCCACAAGACAACGGAAACTTTAACTGAAATGACAAAGCAAAAAATGGACATCATAGTGCTCCCTGAAACCAAAAAGAAAGGCCAAGGAAATGAACAGATTAAAGACTACATTCATATATGGTCAGGAGTAGAGAAACACGTACACGCTAAATCAGGGGTCTCAATTCTTATAAAAAAAATCGTTAAAAAAATATATAAAAGACTATGCGTACATCTCTGAAACCAATCATTTTGCTTTTGTGAACGCCGTTGGTACCAGGAAAGCTTTATTTAGCGCGCAGGTATTGTTTCAGAAATGTAGAGATGTCAGCTGTAATGTTTTTGCATACCTGATTGACTACAAGAAGGCTTTCGATAGAGTCAGGCATGAACAAATGATGGAAGTGCTGAAGAGGACAGGGATTGGCGGAAAAGACTTTAAAATAATAGCTAACCTGTATTGGAATCAATCAGCGGTACTCCGAATAGATGGAGAATATACAGATCAGGTCAAAATATTAAAGGAAGTGAGACAGGGGTGCATAATTTCACCACTGATATTCAATCTGTACTCGGAGCACATTTTTGAAAAAGCTCTAAAAGATATTGATGAAGGCATCTCAATAAATGGAGTCAAGTATAACCTGCGGTATGCAGATGATACAATAGTGTTTTCCAATACCATAAAAGAGCTGCAAAACTTAATGAACAAAATAACGGAAACAAGTAGAAAGTATGGACTGTATGGATTAAATCTCGAATGACAACACGAATTACTGATGAGCATTTGCAAAACATTTTGCTAGTGGCAACAACATCAATCGAGTGCAACAATAATGCACTTAGTTATGAAACATAAAATCAGCACTAAAATTTATTATATTTTTTATTATTATTTGTATGTAACTCTAATCTAATAAATATGTTTAATTCTCATTATTGTTATATATTCTTTAAAGAACAGTTATTTAATGTTTAATTTGAATAATAAAAAAAATTGTTGTGAGGCCCGCTAGCAAATCTCATCTCTAAAATTTGGCCCGCCTGCTGAAAATGTCGACCACCCATGGTCTAAGACATAACCACCATAGATAGAAGTGCAAGGAAGGTATGCACAAAAAGAAGAAGAAGAAGGAGATTTACAATTATAAAGTTTTTCACAAAATACCTAAGCTTCAGAGCCTACAACATTTACCCATTATTTTAATATTAGCTCCTGCATAATGACTAATTTATTTTAATATTGTTTAATGGTATTAAAGGTAGATTACCATGGCCTGGAATTACTTGAAAATACGCCTATAATATTTCTTTTTCGAATACCGTGTCCAAGTTTTAGGCGTTGGTAGCTTCCATGACGATTTGCCGATGTCGTTTTCGATCTTGCGCGGCATGTAATAATTCATCTGCTGATAAGCCAGTCCATTGACGAAGGTTTCGGAGTGATGAGTGTTTCTTCCTACCAATTCCGCTTTTTCCGTCGATCTTTCCGTTGAGTATCAACTGCATTATCCTGTATCTGCTTCCTGTCATTATATGCCCCAAATATTCGAGTTCTCTTTTTTATCATCTTTATTAAGTCGACTTCACCTTGACCTACTCTGTATAATATTTGAGGCCGAATGAATTGGACTTAATTTGAAGTCTTTAACTTCATAATATGTAACAGCGTAGAACTGCAGTCTTTGAATATTTGTCGAAAAATAAAAAGTAACTTTGTTATGAGTAAAAAGGGGATTAAATGAATTGCTGTTAACGGGATTTATTGGATTAGAACTACAGCTTATTTCAAATCGAGTGGCGAGCCCTTCCATGAAATAGTTAATCGCGCAGATAATAGAATATCTATGATCAGACCCAGACCCATGCAGTGGCGTTGAAATATTAAACAAATTAAATTATTTGAAATCGCAATAATTACAAAATTATTATTTACTTAAATAATAAATGGAGTTTGATTGTACACATATTGTTTTATAGATACCAAACATTTTATTTTTTATAATATCATCTTTAATATTTGATACTCTATAAAGTTTGGTAAAAGTTAATTTCTAATTTAGTATCAGTTACCTTAAAACCGTAATTATAAAGTCATTAAAGAATTTTTAGTCACTGGATTTCAAACGAGTTCGTAATTTAGTCTCATTATGTTGTCGAGTCCCAACAAGAAAGGTGCTACAACGCGTATTAGAACTATTTTGTAGAATGGAGATGGTTAAGTGCAGTACGAGTAAACAGATCAGATTGACACCAGAATCCAAAGGAATGATTTACAATGTATTTAAATATATGCATATACTATTTCCTAAAGATAATCGAACCTGTATTAAACAACGTGTGAGTGAAGCTACTGGAGTATCTTTACGTATAGTGGAAAGGATCATTCAACAAGCGAGTATGTTAACAAACGCAGAGTCAAATAATACACTAAAATTTCCAGCTACAACACCTGCTAAAAGGAAAGCAACCGTGACAGACTTCAGGGAATATGACAAACAGTTCATTAGAAATAGAATATGAGACTGAACGTTGTCGTGTATCATTAAAGCTTTTGCAGAAAAGGCTTGAAGAAGTGTACGAGTGGACTGGAAGTATGAGTTCTCTCTACAGAATTGTAAAAGATTTGGGATTTAAATGGAAGAAAACGAAAGAAAATCGACGTTAATTAATTGAACGGAATGATATTTGTGCTCTACGCATTAAATATTTGGACAAAATTAAATATTACAGAAGCGAAGGTAAGTCAATTGTATATGTTGATGAAACCTATGTACATGCAGGACACACTATGCCAAATAGCTGGACAGATGACAGTGGCAAAGGATTGTTCAAAAACATTTCAAAAGGAAGTAGGTTGGTTATCGTACATGGTGTTGAGGAGATGGTTTTCATACAGAATGCCCTTTTGATTTTTAAGTCAGGAGCTAAGGCAGGAGATTATCATGATAATATGAATTCAGAAAATTATAAAAAATTGATGAAAGAACAGATAATCCCCAATTTGCCTGTTGGATCTTTTGTTGTTACTGATAATGCATCATATCATAATGTACAAATTAATAAAAAACCCACCAGTAATTCTAAAAAAATGGATATGATATCTTGGTTGACAGAAAAAAATTCACCATTTGTAACGTCAATGTTAAAACCGCAATTGTATGAAATCATCAAACGACACAAACAAGATCATATTCAATATAAATTTGACAAAGTGCTGCAAGAATGTGGACATGTTTCTTTAAAAATTCTGCCATATCATCCAGACTTGAACCCTATAGAAATGGTTTGGGAGCAAATAAAAAATGAAGTTCCAAAACAAAACATTTATTTTAAGTTAAAAGACGTAAAAGTGTCGGTGAAACAGGAATTTGCTAGAGCAATTGTAGATAACTGGAAGAAATTGTGTGAACATGTTGTTACGGTTGAAGATAAATATTTGGAAAGTGAACGTCGCATAGATGTAATTACTGAAGGATTGAGGATTGATTTAAATGATTCTAGTGACGACGTGCATCTGATTATGAAAGTTAATAATATAATTTAACATTACGATGTACCTATGTAACCTATGTGAATATAAGTTTTCCAAACTGTCCGGTATGTGTGTATTATTTTTTTACTTTATTACAAATAGTTCGTATATTCTTATACGTAATAATATAAATAATAAAGGTTTTAAAAAGTTAAAACCTAAAAAAAAAAGTTTTTAAAAGTTAAAACATGGGCGGACCTAAGCTGCATGACGTTCAATCCAACTTATCTCGCGTCAATATCTTCTCTATGAACAGGAAAGAAAAATCAGGTATTCACCGACTACGAATAGGGCACACACGTCTCACACATGGATACCTTATGGCATCAGAAAACCCTCCAGTATGCCACTACTGTAATAGCCTCCTTTCCATCAAACACATGATAGTGGACTGCTGCCAGTATGATTCTTCCAGAAACAAGCACAGCCTAAAAGGAAATCTAAAAGACATTCTCAGTGTTCCAAACCGTTTTGACAATGTTCTTAGATTTTTCAAAGAAACAAGTTTAATTCAGCTAATATAAACAGTGCACAGTGATAAGCTTTATTGTTTTAACCTTTAAAAAAAGTTCATATCAAATTCTTGTACCTATATAAAATATGTATAATGTTGTAAACTGTACCCGTGTCAATGACCATAAGCTGTCGAGGCACGTTAATTTTAAATAAAAAAAAAAGTTAAAACAATTACTATTTAAATTGGAATAAGCCACAATTAAAGGTTAAAATACGTTAATTGACGTTTCAATTTCCACTTCGGAAATCGTTCTCAAAATACAAATATTAGTAAATTAAACAAATTTTGTTTTTGGTTACTTAGTGAAAAATTCTTCTAATAATTTAATTTTATCTGACTCAATTATATTGACAATTCAGATATACATTATACATTTTAAAGTAGACGACATTAAAATGATATTGCCAATATTGTTGAGTTGCGTTCCTGGGACGACTTTACTTATAAGATAGTTCATTCGATTACATGAAATCAACTTTAACTTGAGAATATCCGTCAGAAAAGATCATAACATGTAATTTGTCTTTAAAAAGACAAATACATGCCATGATGACAGTAAAATTCTCCTATTAGTGATTCCATAGTAAATTTTGAGGGAAAAACCAGGAAAAAACCTTATAATACTATCCCGACATGGTAAGTATTTGATCGTGCATTTAGTTTACCTTCAATAAACACCAAATTCCGATTTTATATGTTTGTTATTGAAAAAAAATTAATGGTGTATTCTCTATATGTTACTGACTTATGACTACTGGTATTTTCCTTTTAATAACTTCCTCTTTCAATATGAATAAATTATTATATATATATATATATATATATATATATATATATATATATATATATATAATAATATATTATTATATATATAATGATGTGGAATGATGTAAGAGTTCTACGAGGAATAACATGTGGATCCGATCACTACTTAGTAAGAGCGAAAATTTTGTTCCCACTTAAGATAATACACGGAGACCAAAACCTAGAAGACAAGCAAGACTTGCCGACAGTGGATACTCCAAAGTACAACTTCAATAGTTTTATAAATGGTAGTACTAAACAGCTATACCAACGACGACTGAATGAAAAACTACGAGAAATAGAGAGACAAACATTTTCAGATATTTACGAGAATATTATTGCTAGTTTACATCAGGCTTCTAAGGAGACACTCGGGACACAGCAAAACAAAATTAGTAACAAAATATGGTGGAACGAAGAAATCGAATATATGGTAAAACAGAAAAAAGAACAGCATCTAAAATGGATAAATACAAAAAATACCGAACACCATCAAGCTTACAAAGAAACCGATAGACAACTACGAAAAATGATAAAACAAGAAAAGAATAAAACATGGGATCAGAAATGTCAAGAAATCAATACATACATCGGAGGGAAGCAATGTACAGAGGTTTGGAATTTTATACAATCAGTAAAAAATACAGGAAAAGACAAAGCACACATACACACCATAAAACCAAGACAATGGAAAGATCACTATGAAAGCTTGCTGACAGAGACAAGACAAGAATACCTAGCGAACTCCCCAACACAGTCAGTACATATACAAGGAGAGGAAGCGAGGGTAGACATCGAAACAGTAAGGAAGGCTGTAATGACCCTAAAGAATGGTAAATCCGCTGGACCTGAGGGAATCTATGCTGAAATGCTTAAGAATGGAACTCATAAACTATTTGAAAAATTAACTTATGTGATCAATCAGTGTCTAAATGGACACCCAGTACCAGAACAATGGAGAACGGCGTACATGTCCTCAATACACAAAAAGGGGGACAAAAGGAATTGTAATAATTATAGAGGCATATCGGTAACCAGCACCCTGAGCAGACTGTATGGACGAATTTTGAGAAAGATGATCGAGGAAGAATATAAGCACAATGAAGAGGAAGAACAAAGCGGGTTCCGTGCAGGAAGATCGTGCACGGATAACGTATTTTGTCTTAAACAAATAATAGAAAAAAGATCGGCTAAGAATCTAGAAACTCATATTACTTTTGTAGACCTGCAAAAAGCATATGACAACATCCCCCTAAACAAAACTGTGGACAACGTTGAAAAGATCTAACATCAATCACACATTGATAAATGCTGTACAAGAACTATATAGAGACTCAAAGGCACAGATAAAAACAGGAAAATAACGGAAGAATTCCTGGTTACAAAAGGCTTGCGACAGGGATGCTGTATCTCACCAACCTTATTCAAGATATATGTTGCAGCGGCATTGAAAAGATGGAAAAGAAAGGTGCATAGGATGGGTATTGAGCTTAGCAATGAATGTATATATACACTCCAGTTTGCTGATGACCAGGTAGTGCTAGCGACCGACAGGGAAGACATGCAGTACATGCTTAGAAAACTGATAGAAGAATATAACGACTGGGGAATGAATGTCAATACAACAAAAACCAAATATCTTTGTATTGGAAACGAGTCAGATAACATAGACCTCGAAAACGGACAACATATTTCCTGCTGTCAGAGTTATGACTACTTGGGTGTTGCCTTTGACAATACAGGAACTGATACACGGGAAATAGAAAAACGAATCACTCAAGCAAAGAAAGTCTTAGGATGTCTCAATGGTATACTGTGGAGTAAAGAGATAACGAAAGGAAGAAAATTTAATATATATGAGACCATGATTAAAACTACTCTTCTTATGGCGCTGAAACATGGAGAATTAGTGAAAAGAACAAAAAGCGAATAGAAGCAGTAGAGATGGATGCAATGAGAAGATCCTTAGGTATTTCCAGACGAGACCGAATCAGAAATGATGTAATAAAACAACGTATGGGAATAGAAGGAAATATAACTCAAGATATAGAGAAGAAACAATTAAGGTGGTATGGCCATGTTCAACGGATGCCAGCAACAAGGCTCCCCAAAAAAGTAATAGAATGGCAACCGATAGGTCGACGGAAAAGAGGAAGACCCAGATTAGAATGCCAACACGGCGTAAACAATTCCATGAGCGAAAGAAATTTAACAACAAACGACTGCGAAGATAGGAAGAGATGGTGTTTAGGTATCGGACAACGTCGAAAGACGTTCTATGAGGTTTTTTCCTGGTTTTTTCCCTCATAATTTACTATGGAATCAATAACAGGAGAATTTTACTGTCATCATGGCATGTATTTGTCTTTTTAAAGACGAATTACATGTTATGATCTTTTCTGACGGATATTCTCAAGTTAAAGTTGATTTCATGTAATCGAATGAACTATCTTATAAGTAAAGTCGTCCCAGGAACGCAACTCAACAATATTGGCAATATCATTTTAAAGTCGTCTACTTTAAAATGTATAATGTATGTCTGAATTGTCAATATAGATGAGTCAGATAAAATTAAATTATTAGAAGAATTTTTCACTAAGTAACAAAAAACAAAATTTGTTTAATTTACTAATGTTTGTATTTTGAGAACGATTTCCGAAGTGGAAATTGAAACGTCAATAAACGTATTTTAACCTTTAATTGTGGCTTATTCATATTTAAATAGTAATTAATTTAAAATGCCACAAGAAAATAGCTTCAGAACAATATTGAGAAAGTAAAAACAATTTTTGTCATTAATATTTATTAATACTGTAATCTGTAATACGTATATATGGTTTCACATACAGACAATATATTATGTGATATATTATAATAATATGTATTAAAATGTAGTACAATATTGCCAAGAATATAATCTAATATCGTTGTTTAATAAATTGTGTGTACCTATCTTTAACAATTTGATTTGAATCATAAGTATTTTTTTGGAACGCCACTGCTTTGTTTGGTGAGGTTTTACTGTTCCTAAAAATTTTCGCCACTACAGTTGAAACATACTCTATTTTGCAGTATCCCAAAAAAGTCATATCGTGGGATTTCCTAAATGCGAAAAGGAATATATCTCTATTCTCTATCTCACTTTATTCAGAATATATTTTATATCAAAGACAACTAAAAATAGTATCACAACCTTCTGCTCGCTATAAAAAACGCACACTTTAAGATGTATTTATAAAGATAAATATTTCGTATATGCAAAATGTTTTGAAATTTCAAAAATACATTTTGTGAATATACTTTTATCAGTAAGTTCCTAAAAAAAAATAAAATTATTATTTTGCTTTATTCATTATTTACAGTCATGCTATAATTTACGAATTAATTCAGTGAACTTTGTTACATAATGTAAATATGTAAATACCTCCACTTGTATCATAAACCTCCAATATGAGCTATTAACATCAAGTTAACATCCTTGTACCTCCCGATTATACCTACAGACCGATATTTACGATTGTCGAGGTGCTTTTTATAATTCAAATAACGGTTATAAATCTCCGGCTGTCAAGAGTTGATACACGTTGATCATACCAATATGCGCCACCCGTATTTGTTCTTTCTTAGAGAAGGTCTAGAGAAGAGACCCAGACGTACTTCTTAGAAATTAATAATTTTGTTATTCACTACATTGATTGTAAACGTGTCGTCGACACTTTTGATATAGTGTGCGAATGGTTTGTTCATCTAAAATAAAAAGACAGTTTGGTAGTTAGGTGTAATCTGAAAGAATAATACGTAAAATTTGAAAATTTTATTAAACTTATAAAAAGTAACTACTGCTATAATAGCTATATATTTATAGAATGATTGTATACCAATATATATTATATAATGCTCTCAATAGATCGGATATAAAATGGTCCGTCTAGAAAGTATGCTGACTTTTCTATTTTTCGTATTATTAATAAATTTCTTTTTTGTAACATTCTAAGTTCAAAATCGCATAATGTACGACCTGTCAAATATTTAGTCTTCGGAATAGTAAAATAAATTTAGAACAAAAAAAAAACAAATTTTCTATGCACATATTTGTATAGAAAAGATGTTTCGGGAAGATCGCTTAAAATTCACAGTAGCAATTGTGCGATAAAAATTATTGTGGGATTATTACACTTTTGAATATAACCTTTTTGGCTCTACAGTAAACCTTAGGTAACCACAGGTAAACCGTACTATGTTCAGAGACAATTTTACGGCAAGCTACCGACTTTTTAATAAACACTAAGTCCACTTCCAGTCAGAGGTAAACAACACCATGTGGACTTGGTGTTGTTTACCTCTACTAAATGTGTGCGCTGTTATTTACCAGCCGGACAAAAAAGCGAATAAAAAACACGCTTTGTATATCTAATTTAATAGTAGTGAATATGTTGAAGAAGCCAGGAGCCAGGAGGTTTAATAAAAGCTGATCAAAGAAGTAGTCACACGCCAATCAATAAAACTCCTACCGACACTATAAAAAGTATACATCAACATATCAATTCCTTCACATAGTACGAGACTCATTATTCCAGAGAAACAAGTAAGAGAAATAATCTTTGCACAGAACTTACAATAGAAAAGATGTATGAAAAGATGTCTCAATGAAAGACATGTGGATCCAAAGTTAAGAACAAAAACGTGGTTGTTCGCAAATATTTTTAATAAAGAATCAAGTTTTCGTTTAAACCGGCCGAAATAGACACTTGCTATACAATCTTACTGCAGATTAACTAACCAGTGTACAAGCTGATCATGATGCTCACCTAATTGAATCTAAAACTCGGTATAACTTAAAACAATTGGACTTTATAATAGCTAAAAGTCGCCAAAACACAAAGTACTATCTGGTTATTTGCAAAAATGTTTGCCTTCACCACTAACAAACAAATGTATTAGTTTTTACAAAAGAAGCTTTAGACAATAAATTTTACATTATATGATGTCTGTGATTCTTCTGTACAATGTATGATGTGGGATCAATCGAGAGTTGCCCGTGGTGCAAATGAAACGGGCTGACGATACAGTTCCAGGTAGTCAAAAAGAGGGCATCACTCTTTGTACCGATAACTGCTATGGACAAAATAAAAATGTAAGTATTATAATGTGCTATTTTTGGATACTGCATACGTACCCTCAAATAAAGACCATCACTCAAAAGTTTTTACTGAAAGGGCATACACATACGAAAACAGACAGTGTTCATGCTTTAATCGAGAGAAAAATAAACAAACTCTCCAATGTGGGCATTTTAATACCATGGGACTGGCAACAGCTAGTTAGGCAAAAATCAGGTAAATACACAGTGCACAATATAGAACTTGCAGATTTCAAAAACTTCAAAACGCTGTTCGATAAGAAACTGTCACCTAATCCTCCTTTTGCAAGTAGAAAAAATGTTAACAAAGAGCCTGTTCCACTGTCAACATGTGTTTTCCTACAAGTCCAAACAAGAACACATTGGAAAGCTCTTTTATAAGACCGATTTCAATAATCAAAATATGTATAAGGTGGACTTCATGAGGTAACGAAGACAGCGTTTCCATCCCAATTAATTTAAGTCTCAATAATCCCATTATGAATCACAAAACAAAAGTACAATGACTTAATTGCACTATTGCCTTTTGTTCCGTTGGTTTGTCATGCGTTTTATCAAAATTTAACACATAGCGATGTAACCACAAACGATTACCCACAAGAAGATGAAGATGGTATGGAGTCCCTTTAACAATTTTGAGACTTATTGTCTATAAATTTTACTTAAATATAACATTATAATATTTGTTGTTAGTAAAATAATAGTATAGACTGCTTAATATGTTTGTCTTATTTATTTCGTAGAGACCTTAACAAGCAATGCCATATTATATCAACAACACTCTATCCAACTACACATATTTAAAAAAAATTTATATAATGAACGGTAAACTTCAGGTATGGAACACTTCATGGAAGAAAAAACGATTATATAGGTACACAACAATAATAATATATTAATCTTGGTTAAATATAACAAACATTTGAGTATTTACTGACTACAAATTAAAAAAATGTTAAAACTGCTCTCTTGAAAAACCATTGTTTTGGCGACGTTTCGGCAAGATCACACTTGCCATTGTCAAGTCAGATTGACTTGACAATCTGACTTGACAATGACAAGTCAGATAGCCAAGCGGGCTGGGCGGCCGGTTCTCATTCGCTTCACTGCGAGTGGTTCAGTGGATGTGAGTTCGACCCCCAACTCGGTGTACAGAAAACAAAAAAGCTAACGCAGCAGTTTAAACTTCTAAATGAATCTGCGGCTTAGACTACAATATGCTGGTGTCTGATCGGCCTATGGGGGAGCAGTACGGCAAGAGATAAGGGCTTGTGTCTCGGTGATACTCCTCCATAGATCCCTACCGGAAGGGCGTACCGCCTAAATACCGGTGTATATATATATATATATATATATATATATATATATATATATATATATAATTTTGATAAACTTTTTTATTTTTGTAACTGTGTCGGATGTCAATGTTATCCACACTCTAAGAAAACATTGACACTCCATATTAACTACGTTATATGCCAATATTTACTAATGGTCGAGTAATATTGACATATATTAAGTTAATTATGCATTTTGGTACAAAATTTATTCAAAACCCAAAGAATTCGAAAATAATAAAGGATCAAAATTAACGTGTAGTGATCGCTTCTATTAACGCAAAATCTAAATTAATTACGTGCATCCCAAGCTGAGTTGTAGGATTTGGCAGGACCCTTACTATATCTTTAAGCAAAACTGTGGCTTCGTCAGAAACGGTAGGAAATACAAATGATTTTTCTTTCTTTCTCAGAAAAGTCACTACTACTTCAATACCTTTAAAAATAATTTCTGTTGCCTATCAATGATGGATATCTCTCCTACGCTTATCAACTGTAAATTTTACCAAAACCCAAGAGTTAATTCCCTATTTTGGTAGAATAGTGTTCTTTCGTTTTTGCCACTGCATTGGGAATATCATCTTCATCTTCCAATAGAGGCGAATCTAAGTCTGAATCGTCATCCATTCGTAAACTAACTTAGGTCTCAGAACTTGATTCAATTGTTTTCCTTTTCGCCATTATCGGCTTTTTATTGTTTTTTTGTTTCAAATTTCTTGCAGTGCTTTCTGAAAGAATTCTTTCCAAAACCTCGCTAGTAAGACATTTAGCAAATTTTCTTCAAACTCTATTCCATTGCAGTGTGTTTGGTGTTTTTCCTTGCCTCTTTAGTGCTGATAATAATGAGATTTTTTTCGGTGTCACATCTTTCTGTATGGTGGCTAGACGTACTGGTAGAATTTACATCATCTGACTGAAAGTTTCGATTAACCAGAAGTTCTAACTTTTCTGGAAAAATTAGAGCACTTCTTGTTCCTTGTTGTAGATCTGGAGTGGAGTGCTGATAACACTTCATATTTTTGTAATATGTTATCCTCAATTAAAGGATAAATACCTGACCCTACAAATCCGCCAATTGCATTTGCTCTAGAGAAGTATACGGTCTCGACGAATATTTTAAGCAGTGAAGGAAAAAAATTCTACATTTTTGCATCCCGTAGCACGATCATAATCTTTTAACACATTACGCCACATTAAGGATTGCAAATCGTTAGATGTGTGGGCCGGCAAACACAAAAGTTTAATCTTATTGACACAGGTTATTCTTCTTAGAGAGTAAATAAAGGTTAAAATGTCTCAATTCGCGGAACAAAATTTAATAGAGTTTAACACAGAAAAACATGAATTTGTAGCAAATATAACTATCAATTATACAAGTACACCCATACTTGATATGAAACAGCAAACAATGTAATTGGCAGGTCAGGAACAAAAGTGTTGTTGATGTTGGAGCAGCCCTCATCCCTACTGGCTGTAACGACTGTCTGTAACTCTCTGATGGAACTCGTCTTTGTTGACTGAGCAGTCTCTACCCCCACTGGCTTAAACGACTGTCTGTAACAGACTGATACTGACTGAGACTGCCGTTGGGTCAGAAGTTGTTGTGTACTAGTTGACGCTATGTGTGGGCGATAATTACCCAGCGTTCTGCACTTTTACCAAAAGCCGTTAATTTTTCTATCGTTCTTTGTTAACATACAATGTATGAAAGAACAGTCTTTTTGTCTGCAACAATGTATTACAACCGTTTATGGTTCTATAGCGTCTGTGTTTTTGTACGGAGAATCTTGGCTAAATATACAGGGAGAATCAAAACTAACACAAAGTCTCTTAATAATTTAACAATAGAGTTGCAAATAAATGAAACTGCAACAACCACTGCAAATAATCCCATAACAAGTCTTTATTACTCTTTTTTATGTATACCTAATCTTACTCCAAAATTAAATGGGATTTTTTGAAAATATGAGAGAGTTAAGATGTTTAATAAAAATATTAAAATTATATGTTCATTATACACTAAAACTAAATAAAAATTAAACACTCTAGAAAAATGCAATGTTATATACTCCATATCATGTAGGTACAAACTGCGATTTGGTTTATATTGCTAAGACTGGTAGAAATCTATCTGGCCGCAGCAATGTTCACGAAAGTGATTCTAACATTCTTAAACCTTCATGTGCCCCTGCACGTTGCTTTAAATAACCCCATTATGAATTTTTATGATCCAAAAATATTGAACACAGAAAAAAAAACGATCATAAACGTACTTCTCTTGAGATGTTGCATATCAACAAGGGTTCTAATACAATGAACAAAAATTCTGAAAGTGATAATCTCAGTCTCTTTCGAAAAAGAGGTACTTACGGTTTATGAGTTCCTTCAAATCTCTCAAACGTTTTAAGTTGGTAGTGGAGGTTAAACAGGATTAAATATCACTTATATAATTTTAAATTAACTAGTTTGCTTTTGAAAACAAAAATAATCAAAAATTCTTATCAAAGTTTTCAATACTTTCTAAACATTTTTCATTTATTAAAAATGTTTGCTCCCTTCGCATTTTAAATATTTTTCTTTTTGGTTTTTTTTCTATTCCATTTATTTTTTATTCTGATATTTCGAAAAACAAAATAAAATGTTTATGTATTCAATATTTTGGCAAAAAACACGAAGTGAAAATCTCTATGTATGTTTAAAAATGTGTAGGATTAATACACAAACTTTTGATTGTTTTCTTAGAGTCTGTTTTCTTGAATAACGTGTTCATCATCCACCACTTTTGTATACTTGTATCCTATTTGATAACATCTTGGATTGTAAGCGTCAAATAATAATTTTGTTGATCTAACTTAAGTAGCAATTGAATATTCACGAAGAATAAGGAAACAACAAGAAATTTTAAAATACGAGGCCACCCTTATTTCTTATGAATAAAACAACACCACATAAGCGATTTTTCATTTAAATTGACCAAGAACACAATACAATGCATTTTCTGCGTATAAAAAAATATTTTAAGGCTGTCGAGATTTCTACTAAACATCAGTGGCATACAGAAATTTATTTTGTTTTATTATTTCGTATATTATATGAAATTTTTAAAAGTGGCGATAGTGTAATGGATTCAGACATCAAGGACATCCAGAATATGGTGTTTGAGTGTTTATCTGAGCAGTCAGAATATGATGCACAAGCTATTGAAAAAGGCATTCAAAAAATTAATAAAGCTGAAACATAAATATATATTTGAACAAACTATAAACTCATCACTTTGAGTCGATCAACTAGTATTTCAATATTAGTTTTAGATGATGTTAGAGTGATCGAAACAATTCAAACAAAAACTAAATACACCAACTATATCAAATGCACGTGATAATTGTTACTTTGTTGATTTTTTGGTAGCTTTTATTGTTTAGAAATGATTTGTAAATTTAACAAAGAAAATAGAGTATTTCAAAAGTTCAAATATTACCTATTCTATGATTTTACACAATTGCAATATTTTTTTACTCTACTTGCAATCCTAATATAGATAGATATATATATATATATATATATATATATATATATATATATATATATATATAGGTATATATATATATATATATATATATATATATATATATATATATATATATATATATAGGTATATATATATATATATATACAATATATTTTTCATACCTCTAAGGGGTAAGTGTGGTTAACTATTTTTAATTTTTTTGTTTATATGATGTGGCATAAAAAATACATACAGCTCTTAATCTTCACCTCTCTATTACTTACCCCTATTTTTAATAGCCATTATGGTGTCACAGACTTCGTTGCCATACTCCTCTGAAGTTCTTGGAACGATTTTTATGAAACACTTTGTATACGGTTATCTATTTGTATCAAAATTATTTATTTGTATTATCTAAAAATATATATTTATGTGATAAGGTTATTACCACTCTATCTTTACTTTAACTGAAGTTTTTTCTTTTTTTTTTTCGAAAAAAACAAAAATGATAATAAAGTTTTATTATATTTCTATGTATTTAACATTAGTTTATTTGTAATTTTTAGTTACTTTGGATTATTTTTGATTTACCCAAAGAATGTAAAATGCCTCAAGTTCGCGGACTTCGACAATTTCGTCATTTAAGCAACTTCGAAAAAGGACGCATTGTAAGCACGAAAGAGGCCTGTTTTAGTTTACTTGAAATTTCCAGAAGAGTTGAAGCTAATCTATCAACAGTGTTAAAAGTTTTAAGGAGGTGGTGATGATGTGACTTATCGCTGTCGTGGATGGTCTGGACGCCCTACAATTATGCAACGCCTTGATTTGCGCCATATTAGACTTATTGTTCTCAGAAATAGACGGGACACTGTACATCAAGTAAGAGATGATTTAGTTGCAGCTTCAGGAAGAGTCGTCTCAAGAAGAACAGTTCTTCTTGAGTTCGTCAACAATCAAAGATTAGTTGGAATTTGGAATGGGACTGAGAGCTTACCGTCCTCTTTTGGTATTACCTTTGACACCACAACATAAGGCTCGACGCTTACAATGGTTCAGAGCTCGGCCAAATTGAAATTGCCAATGGAAATTTTTCTGCCTTAGTAATGAATCAAGGTTTTATTTGGGAGACTCTGATGGGCGCATAAGAGTAAGACGATTTCGATGTGAGAGACTAAATATAGACTTGGCTGTTGAACGTCATATATATATATATATATATATATATATATATATATACATATATATATATATATATATATATATATATATATATATATATATATATATACCCGGTATTTAGGCGTTCGCCGCCCTTCCGGTAGGGATCTATGGAGGAGTATCACCTAGCCGCAAGCCCTCATCTCTTGCCTTACTGCTCCACCATAGGCCGATCAGATACCAGCATATTCTAGACTAAGCCGCAGATTCATTTTAGAATTTTAAACTGCTGCGTTAGCCTTTTTGTTTTCTGTACACCGAGCTGGGGATTGAACTGACATATCTCGCATTGAAGCGAAGGAGAAGCCAGCCGCCCAGCCCGCTTGGTTAATCCGATCGACAGCAAGATGCATGAACGTCAGCATGAACGTCATACAGCAAGATAACCAAACATTATGATGCGGGGAGCTATATGTTTGGGAAGCAAATCACCTCTTGTGTTTATTAGCGATACTCTGAAAGCTCGACGATCTATTGGTGAAGTATAGAGACTTTAAAGTGGCCATCAAGATCAGCTGATTTGTCACCCTCCTGACATGTGTGGGATATGGTAGATCGAAACCTAAATAGATTGTCACATCCTCTAGAAAACTGAGAAGACCTGTGTAGCATTCCATAAAAAGAATCTGGATGAGTAATACGCAATATAATATAGATCACTTAATTCGATAAATGCCCCATAGAGTAACTAAGTCTATAAAAAATCAATGGTTCAGAAGGAGGAGCCACTCATTATTAATTTTTTGACAAAAATCACGTTGCAAAGTTTATAATATTATCAAATAAGTAATAAGAATGTTGTAATGTATACTTCCATAAATAAATATTTTAAAATATATTTGTTCTTTTAGATATTGCATTTTTTTGGTCATCAGTATATAAATTCGATAGGCCTGAAAATGGGTCGTAATATATTTTTCATACCCTTAAGGGGTAACATTGGTTCAGCCAAACAATTTTTTTACTTTTTGGACAAATTTTTTATGATTTGGCATTAAAAATACAGATAGCTCTTAATTTTCACCCCTCTATTACTAACCTCTATTTTTTAATAGAAATTTTACAGCGTTCGTTGCGATACACCTCCGAAATGGCTTGACCGAGTTTTATGAAATTTTATATGCATATTAGTAGTTTTGAAAATTGGTCCTAATCTATTTTTTATACCCCAGGGTAAGTGCAAGGGGTAAGGGTGATTCACACCAAAAATTTTTTAAAATTTTTTCGTTAAAATTTTTTATTTTTATTTGTTTATTATGTGGCATTAAACAATATATACAACCCTTAATTTTACCTATTTTTTAAGAACTATATTTGTGTTACAAAGGTAATTGCCATACTTCTATAAAACAGCTTGACCGATTTTTATGAAATTTTATGTATATATTCAGCTGAATTTTCTTCCAGGAAAGTTTTTTTCTAGTAAATCAATTGACATAGTTATAAATCAGGATGGCGTAGTCAAACAGAGTTTTTTAATTCATTGGAGTTGTCTGGACTCCATTTACCTGTAACCATTTACAGGTAAAAATGGATCAGTTGTCATTGTGCTGCGTAGCATTAATTAACCTCGACTGTACAATGGAACGTAACTGACTGTGAAAAGGCTAATGAATATCATCTTTGAGGCAACGATCATCAAGGAAAAATATAAAGGAGAGGATGTATTGATCTCACGTACACCGACGATTTCAACGAACGTACCATTTGATTTTAAACGTTTATAATTTCCCGTAATTTTGGCTTTTGCAATGACAATAAGCAAATCACAAAGCCAACCGGTGGAAGTTTGCCGTCGCTTTATATTCATGAAACGCAAAAACAAACAATTTTTTAAATTAATTTTAAACAAAATTTAAATGACCGACGAGCTAAAGGTAAACGACCATAGAAACTGACTTATGTTTGCTAAAAATATATTTTTTGGGTCAGTTGGAAACTTATTCTAATTTTCATCGAAAAATTATCTTCAGCTCTGGGGCCTATTTTTGGAAAATGGGTACGTCAGCAAACATAATTTCCGAATTTCGAACGATACAAATCCAGATGAGATCCTAGAACTTCTAGTGCATCTCAAAAAGCCACATAGCTCATGTCACATTGGACATTTTTTTCTTGTGGAGATTTCTTAGGTCACAGTTCTATGAAAACTAGCCACAATCCACATCGCTCCTCAAAGCCAACATAATCCATGCCATCGGCCAAAGTTAGTCTGATTTGACAGGTTTTTAATTTGAGTATTATAGCAACGTGCCATGATTCTATCCGTAACGGGTCATAGATCCAATCTCTGTGCTGCAGTATCAATTGTTCTAAATTGTGGTCTGTGAAAGGTCAAATTCTTGTAAGCGACTTAAAATTAATTGGCTTCGATTTTCCTGCACTTTTACGTATAGCGACGATTATTTCAGCATATCTTACGTTTCGTCGACGTACGTATGTTGTTTGATTATATAATAAACCAGTGAACTCAAAATTTATCCACCACATTACGAATAGTCCTCTCAATAAGATGATTATGGCGACAGTAAAATATGCGAAACGCATGTAACGTTGCAAACAGAATACTCATTTTGATAAAACAATTTTATTTGCATGTGTTTTTGTATGCTATATCCATCCATTGTGATTGAAAAAAACAAGACTAAAAAGATGACAGATGTAGTTTTCACAATATAGCCGCTATTTACTGTCACAGTTTCTATTGTACGAACCTTATATATATATATATATATATATATATATATATATATATATATATATATATATATATATATAAACAAAAAACAGGTAAAAAGATAAATGATGTTAGATTGATGTGTGATTGGTGATTCAGATCATTTTTTAGTACGAGCCAAAGCATTTTTTCTATTATATGTAAACTATGCTCTCTCAGTCTGTAATTTATCAGTTACATTCTCTTCATCAGTTAATTCTGTCTCGCTGTCGCTATCCTCTTCAAGATTAATAACAATTGGTTTAATTATGTGATTCAAAGTAACATATGAATTTTCTACGTTCATTACATGGCGTACTGAATTTTTCCAACTTTCTGGGGAGATATCATCAACACATTTCCTTATTAATTCGACTACACTACCACTTAAAGTCGGAGAAACATTTTGTGACCTAACATTTGACTTTAGTTGGTGCCACATATGCTCTATGGGATTAAATAAACAATAGTAGGGCGGAAGCCGTAACACTGTATGTCCCATGTCCTCGGCCAATGCGTCACAAACAGTTCATTTTTTAAATAACTTTCTTCAAAATATATATCGTTTTCTAACAGGTAGTTTTGAATTTCCATTTTCGTGTTATTTGCACTTGAAGACTTATGTAATTGACGACTTTGGTAACTTGCATTGTCCATTACTATCACACTATTTTGAGGAAGGTTAAGTATAAGACAATTCTTAAACCATTGCTCAAAAAGCTCTGCCGTTGTACCCTCATGGTAGTCCACGCAGGAGTCTTTAATGTTCTTTGCAGAAAGCCATAAAGCATTTGGGACTCAACCATTTTCTGATCCTGCATGTAAAATTGTTATTCTTTTCCCTTTGTTTGATGGAGCTTTTGTTTGACACCTGTTGAAAGAATCGGACCATCATTTGGATGGTGTTTCATGAGTGTCAAACCATGTCTCGTCCAGATAAATTATTGGTCGATCTTCTGTACTTTACTTTCTTATGGAAGTTATATATTCAGTACGCCACTTTTGTAAACGATGGGACTCCATAAGCACTTGCCTTTTGTCAATTGTACGATATCTCAAGCCCATTTTAGACAAAATCCTCCAAAGACTAATGCGGCTCCAGTTTATTTGTGTATCATCATTAGTGAGCCGTTGTTTTAAAGCATCTAATGTAGGTATCCGTTGCTCTTCGTACATTGTGTAAATTTTTTGTCTTATTAAGTCTTTATCACTTTCGTCAATACATTTGGTAGAACCGGCATCCTTACGCTTCCTTCTTGACTTAATGGGATTTGATGTAATTCTTTTCACTGTGGTTAGAGGTATTTTCGTTAAATCAGATATTTCACTGGCAGCAGTATTAGCAGTAAGTCCTCTTGTAAGTAACACTTTCAACTAAATGAATCGATGATTTCTCATCGGTTTTATATACTTTTACAAATTATACAGAATAGAGGGAACCTGTATAATTATTCCAGGAAATACTTAACGATCAACAAATTTATTGTGGTCATTAAAAGATCAACCATTGATAGTGAAACTCACTGTTAAAATGTTTACAACTTTATGAAATAAAATGTATTCTAATCGTTTTTATAATTTTATACGATTTTTGAATCGTTTTTATATTACCAGGAATTTATTATACAAACAAGATAACGACACTCCACAGTAGCTTTAATTTTACCTGAATACTTACCTGCTCAACTAATGTTGACTAAGCTGGGGTACCTGCGGTCGGGTTTTATTGCAATCATTAAGCACTTAACCATTTTTCGTGAAATAAACTATATAAATGGTGATCTGTCAATCTCTATTCGCCTGTTTATTTCTGCAGTATGATCATTGGTTTTATTGATTGAAGTTCCCAAGTACTGATTTTTTTCTACTTGTTCTATCACTTTACCATTTATTGTAAATATATGGTGTATATTGTGTGGTCTTTTTGTAATGAGCATATATTTTGTTTTTTTAACGTTTATAGTAATTCCCATCTCCGCACTATTAATACGTAATCTTTCGATTAGATGTTTTAGGTCTGCTATACTCCTTGCAATGATGACAGTGTCATCTGCAGATCGTAAGGTGTTATTTAATTTTTTGTACTGTTACTCCTGCTTTCATATTATTGAGCGTGTTTTTGAAAATTTTATCAGCATATAAGTTAAACAAAAGTGGCGATAAAACGCATCCCTGTCTAACTATGGCACTTTGGTTCCAGTATAACGTTTGGACTATCTTTATGATTTTCCTGCAAATGTGCTTATTCAGTACTAATTAACTATTGACATAAGCTTTTTATGTCTCACTCTATCGGAAGCTTTTTCGTAGTCAACAAAGTACAAGTGTTGGTCAATATTTACATCACGACATCGCTGAATCAGTATGTTGATGGCAAATAGTCCCTCTGAAGTACCCATTCCATTTCGGAATCCAAACTGCGACTCACTAATATCCACCTCTAACTTTTATGTATTACTTTAAGCAGTACTTTTAAAGTATGACTCATTAGGCTCAATTTTTATAGTTAGAGCACAATTTTTTTTTCTGCTTGTTTTTTAGGGATGGGTATAAACGCTGACTTCAGCCACTTGTGTGGTATTATTCCCGTATCGTAAACCGTGTTGAACAAATCTACCAATACTTCCAAGTTATTCTCTTTCACTAGTTTTAACAGTTCTTCAGGAATTTCGTCTAATCCAGCTACCTTACCTATTATATATAGAGGTTTTGATAGCATATTTGATTTCCTCTTTCGTGATTTTCTGTCTCTCTAAAGGATTTAACTCTTGTATCTCCTGCATTTCACCTTTTTCAGCTTCTTCTCTACTGCACATATCCTCATTGATTTTCCCTTTTGTGTGATTCAACATTAATGAGATTAAATAAGCCCCCAGCCTTAAGAAAATCCTAATTTCACATAAAATTTATAAATCTCTTCTAAATCTGTCCTAAACAGATACTTGAATAATAGTAAACAACAGTATTCTTAACTTTTTTACTTTGTTGATCCGCTCATGGAGATCTACGAAGGGAAAATAGATACGATCGCTCAGGAACTCGGATTTAAACATTTCCGGCAATGGTGGTCGCCATAAATATCCATTTAAATATTTTTTATACAACAACAGTGTTGCTTAGGACATTAAAGAAATTAAAATTAAGGTAGACTTATATGAATTAAACATTTTGTTAGTGATTTAAATAGATATATAGGGTTTTTTGTTTGCATGTTTTATTTTAGCTGAAATTTTTATTACTATTCATGAAAATAAATTAACTAGTATTTCTTCACTTTCAAAAGAAACCAATTAAGTAACATTACCATCACTTTATAATCAAATCTGATTTTTTTTATTGAGATTTGTTGCATCAACCATAATAAGTTTGTGTTATAAAATATTATAACACAAACAGTAGTTATACAGTAGTTTGCGTTATAAAATTCTTCTTCTATTGTACTTGTTGTAGATCTAACGATCTGTTAATTCCGTTTCTGAAGTATTTCTTGAGAGGTAGACTGTCAGCTATATCTCGATCTCGTTTACCAGCTGGTTTTCCTTCTAGCCCAATTCTTGGTAATCTGTGCTCTTCCAACTTTTTACATAGTTGAACCATTCAATTTGTCTTTGCCTACCCCATCTCACTAATCTTTTACGCCGCATTGTTCTCTGATGATGTTGTTTCTTATTATATCCGTTCTTGTTTTCATTGATATTGCTCTTAATATCGTCATTTCTATTATAGGTAGCATACTGTTGATTTTATTGGTGTCTTCCCGAGATTCAAACTAAGCTGTACACTAAGAATATACAGCTGATTGGATCTTTAGCTATAGTAATTCTCTTCGCTTTCTGCGTTGATAGGTTCATATGAAGCTAACGGCAGGCCTAATAGAATCTTAAAGAAGAATCTACAATCTTTGTAGGTTGTCTTCATTCTCTGTAAATAGGGATGCATCATCCGCATTGCATACCATAGCAATTCTGCTAGGTCCTAGTCTGGATCGTAATCGTAACGATTCCACCTTTTTACTATTTCGTCCATTTGTATGTTGAACAGGAACAGGTTGGGACTATATCCTTGTCATATTCTTCCTGTGGTTACTATGTTAGCCATAGTCATGTCGTTTGTTTTAATTGTCGTCCTATTGTTATTGTTCATTTGTTTTATAATTTCAAAGATGTTTGCTGGAATTCTTTTCTGCCGCAGTTTCTGTAATATATCGTTTAGTTTGACTCTATAAAATGCTTTTGATAGATGTACTACGTAGTCATATGGCGGCTTGTTAAATTCTATGGACTTTTCTTTCACTTGTGTCAATAATGAATACTGCGTCCATCGTCGAGCTATCCTTTACGAAACCTTGTTGTTCTTCTCTAACCTCTATTTGTGATAATAGGCTTGTGAATATTTCATTCTCGTATCTAAGAGAGTTATTCCTCTGTAGTTGTCCGGACATGTTCTTTGACTTTTCTTAAAAATCGGAATTATATTACTGATATATATTTATGTACGATATTGATGAAGCAATGGCGGCAAGAGACTTAGAAGAGGCAACTGCATATGACAGAAAAAGATGGAAATTGGGGGCGGAGAAGCGGCGACAGCCGTAATAAATCCGTTATTATATATATATATATATATATATATATATATATATATATATATATATATATATATATATATATATATATATATATATATATATTTATGTCAGTCCTTTGGTATCTCCTTTCTCTCTAAAATTTTGTTAAACAATATTGTGAGGCACTTTGCGAGTTCCTGGCCCCCATGTTTCAAGAGTTCGTTTGGTATTCCATCAGTTGCTGACGATCGTATGTTCTTTATAAAGGCGTTATAAAGTTGTACTGCATACTTATTAATAGATTTTGTTAATATAAACTATCTTAAGAATTATCTATATCTTCATCTAGCTGAGATTTTGCAGTTATTTTTGGAGCATCTTCATGTTAATTCTTGTATTTCTATTTTAATACCGCTTCTTTGAATTAAAAGAGATGCTTTTTTATCGAGTAGAAAAAACATGAACATACACGGGAAAGTTGAAAAAGTCTTCAATGTTTAGTATAAACCACATTTCTTCAACAAACTTGTTTTTTGGGTTCTCTGTTACCGTTGACTATGGAAAAAAATATATATTTTCTAAATTTTCTACAGGAGATGTACATAATCAATATTTTAGAATGAATAGGTTTTTAATAGGAATTATAACGCGACTCAGAAATTTTAAAGGTTATCTCTATCCGCTATTTATCAATAGCACCCGATACTCGTGAGTGTACGTTTAAGCTATATATGTTTCTTGGAAAATTAGCTGGAGGCTGTACTATCAAATAAGCTGCTGTATATCTAGGCAAGAGATACCTAAGAATCCGGCAGATAAGGTAAGGGCATATGTCTTATGAGCTCGTATAGTATTTACCGGTAAAGGTCTGAAGCAAGAAAATATAAAATTGTTTTCGTGTACAGAACTTATACAGATACATTATCGTAGTTTTAGTTTGCGGTAATTTTCGTCAGTTGTAGTGTATTAATAATATTTTTCATTCTTATTTAGCATTTATATATTTACGTATCCCTTTGTTTGTAACGTATATTTTGCCTACCACATAGGGTATAACTATAAGGGGTTAAAAATTGGGGACAGAAATTATGGTGCTAGAGATAGGGCAAGCAAAATAAACGAAACTATTGGGAATGGCTCTCAGGGTTTATTTGGAGAACTGGGTTGTGGATAAGTGAATGACAAGGGGGTTGGATTGGGGCAACTACAAAAAAAGGAAACAAAGGGGTACTTACATAAATCTTCTGGAACAAACAAAACACAAGAAAGTCCTCTAGCTATTTAAAATGGGACGCCGCTTTGAGGAAACTTCTCGCTGGATGAAAGAAAAAGGTGCTTTCTTAATAAACAAATACAAGAAAAAGAGTTAGAATATTTTTTAAAATAAATAGACAAAATGGTTTACGGAAAAAAATTAAATATTTATTGTTGTCTTCCCACAAAAAATACTTTATAATTAGTTACAAAGATAAATACCAAAAATAACAAAGAAAAAAACACTTACTACGTCCTATCAGTTTACAATCTCTTGAAGTTGGAGATACTACAATACTTACAATTGTTACTGGGCGATAATTTGTAGCAGAAATAAATTGATTACACATGAAAATAATATCTTTTTAAATAAAACTATGCATAGAGGTTATCTTTTTTCTAAAAACAAAACAAAAACAAAGTCTAAAGTCTAAAATATGATTAGATATTTACTAGATGTCCAAAATAATAAATCTAGCTGTCATATGTCAAAACTAAATCTTAAACGGAGAACAACTAAAATGACAGCCTAGCCACACATCTTACATATTACAATTTTTTTACAAACTCTTATGAAAGCAATTATTATTAGAAAAAAATGTATATTTTTACTTTAAAAGTTCAAACAAAAAAAGTTACCTGGATTTCACTAAAATGCACTTTAAGATTTCTGGGGTTGGAAACTGCATCTCACACTGCGAATTATGTTCTGAAACGGCTTCTTAGATAGGACAAAGCAAATTTGAGGTTGAAATTGGCACTGAACGCAAACCTTGGACTCGGCTTCTTAAAAACAGGAATCTATCTATCTAGATATCTATCAAAGTTCTTGCAGACGCCGTTTACAAATATCTCAGATGAGGGACGGCTTACAACAAAAACCAGTGATTACTCTTATCTAATCAGACACATTACGTTGAGTAAAAATCACTTTTTTAACAAATTTGCCGGTTTTTTTCCCACTCAACTAAACACGTCTGCTTACAATGGCCAACATTTCAAACCTCCTTAAACTGCCCAATTAACTGCAACAAAACTACACATTTTTCCATGAAAAAGGGCGAAAAACGAAAAAACTATGAATTTGATGCTAAATTCGGAATCCAATAAAACTAAACACGCCTTTAACAGCGGCCGGCCTTACCGAGAGTGAGTAAATTCTTAAAAATTATTCGCTTAACTTGGTATAAACAAAACATATAAACGGGAATATTTATTATTTGAAACGCAGGACATTAAGCGGCTTCGATCAAAGCAAAATACCAAAGAATATACGCGTCCGTGATATATAAACAAACATAAAATAGTTTATATCAACTCGGCGACGCAAAGAGGAGTTGAAAGAATATTTCGGTATTTTAACTTGTACGAAAGAAATAGAAATACACTGAAATTATTCTTTGGTGTTTTAATACATATACGAGGGGATTTCAATATATACCAAGCAATTTACAAATACTTCATGTTAGATTTTAGTTAGAAATATTGTGTTAAAATTACCTTTCTCTTTATAGTTATTGGGCTAGATTTAAGTCTTGTAGGTAACAATCTTGCTGGTACATTACGTGCACAGCTAATTACCTATTCTTAGTGAACCAGACGTACAGAACCTTATATTAATTAATAATTTCATACACATGTGGGACTAATAATTATCAGTCTCCCAACAGTAAATATTTATCAATTTCACACTAACGCGCCAATTCGAAGAGCACCATTCCACGAGTTGTCTGATTCCGGCTTTATGGGAGATAGTTGAGTAAATATTAGAGATAGATAAGTAATCTTTTGGCAGGAGAAATTAGTTTTTTTGCCTGAATAACATTCTCCCCAATTTTAATTTCTTGGTGATCGTTCAGAAAATTATCCACCACTTGATTACTTAAAAGGTAGGTGTAAACTCGACCATTAGAGATTCTTGACGAGAGCGGTATGATTCTGGGTTGTATTAGTATTCCTAATAACATGATATATTATATTCTTTAAATTTTGGAGTTTTTAAGTATTGACTGATGGAACAATTATTGATTGCTAAGAAAAGCTGTAATTATTTGTTGTTTAGAGAAGGTAGAATGAAAGATAGTTTGTTGATCCGGTACCATTCATGAACTACTGTAGGCAGAGGTACCACCAGACATATTGCACTTTTAAATAACTTGTGTGTTATGTTTATACGAAATTTTATTTAACTTTGTAATGTCAACTTTGTAATGTAATGTACAGGTTATAAATGAGTATACACTAAATAGAAAAAGAATACAACAATCATATCAGTAGAATCGCGGACACAAGAGTCGTTAAAATAGCAAAGGACAAATTACCACGTGACAAAAGAGGTATCGGCCGACCGGGCAAGAGATGGAGTGACAATCTTCCATAAAGGCAACAACCCGCCAATGAACAATTGCTAACATAAAGCAAGAAGCTGTCAAAAATTATTGAAATGTTTATATCTACAACATATATTTATAGATCTTAATACACTTTATTTGATATTACTAGATCAAGTAAGCGGAAAGATGATAATATTGGAGGATTTTAACGCTCGAATAGGCAACACATTTTTTGACCACAAAGACAAATACAAATATACATTCAACAGCACAAGTGGACAAAGATCTTTGATAGATTATGTTATAACCAACAGAGGTATATATCCATCAAAAATAATTGACGTAAGATGCCTTAACTTAACAGATGTAGGTAGCAACCATAGCCTAGTATTATATAAAATAAGAATCATCATGAAACACTTCACACCCAAGAGAGCGGCCTCAACACAAACAAAAATCAGAGTCGAAAGACTAAATACAGAATCCACGGAATACTAATACAAAAAAGAATATCAGAGAAGATTGCTGAGAATTGCAGGAAAAAACTCAAAAATATCATAAGTGACGCAGCAACAGAATCATTTGCAGAAAGGAAAGTAACAAACACTAACATATCAAGAAAGAAAACCTCAATGTTTAGAGAGGAAGTAAAGCCAAAATGTGAAAAAAAAGAAGAAATACTTTTTACAATACAGAACACAACAAACTCAACAGGCATACAATCACTATAAACGAATCAGAAATAAAACGAATACTTTAGTTAGACAAATAAAAAGGCAACACTGGCAGAGCTTCTTAAACAGATGGAGCACGACTTCTATGAAACACAAAAACAAATATGGAGAATGATCAGAGCACAAAGAAAAGAGATGAACGAACTAATAAAAACAAAACACATTCAGAAGTAAACATGGCAAACTACTTTCAATTCATATTTGCTAAAGCTGACGATAATGAACCACCAACAAAATATTGAGGAGGAAGAGGTAAAGGAAGCAATTAAGGAAACTAAAAAATAGAAAACCACCAGGGTAGGACAGAATACCGAACAAACTTTTTAAATACGGAGATTTAAGAAGTTTGTTCGGTAAGATCTGACCAAACAACTATTAAAATTAATCCAAAAAATAATAGAACAAAACAGAATTCCTCAAGAATGGAGATCAAGTATCCCAATACCTCTTCAAAAAGGAAGAAAAATCGGACCCGGAAAATTACAGAGGAATTAATTTATTAAACACAACACTAAAATTAACAACCAAAGTAATAACAACTAAATTGAATGGAATTGTAGCACTAACAGAAGAATAACAAGGTTTGTGGTCGGGAAAATTATGCACCGACGCTATAATTATAATAAGGAAAGTGAAAGAGAAATCGTTAAAATACAATAAACTGGCATATCTATGTTTTGTGGACCTTAAGAAGGCATTTGGTCGGGTCAAATTAAAGGACGTTATCCACTTATTGTACGCAATGGAGATATCTCTAGAAATAATCAAAACGATCGAAAATATCTACCAAAGCAACACAATAAAAGTAAAAGTAGAAGAAGAACTAACTGACCCTATTGAATCTGGCAACGGGATAAGATAGGGAGATTCCCTGATTCTCTATTATTCATCCTGATTATAAACGAAATAATAAAAAAATAAGCACTAAAAAAGGATACCAAATGGGAGAAAAACAACTTAAAATAATCTGTTATGCAGACGACGCAATACTACTCTCTCAGAGTAAAGATGATTCACAGCGTATGCTGCCAATTTAATATAACCGGCAGAAAATTTAACATGTTAATTTCCCCAAAAAAAGACATAATGCATGGTTATAATAGCAAATTTCCTAAGATGTAAATTGCAGCTGGAAGGTCAGAAAATAGAATAAGTGATGGAGTTTAAATATCTAAGCATCACATTATCTAGCTACAAAAAAAGTGAATAAAGCAAACAGAGCTGCAGGTTGCCCGAATAAAACAATAAGGAGAAATAAAAATATCGGAAAAGAAATAAAAGGCAGAATTTACAAAACAGTTATCAGACCCATAATGACATATGCGGCGGAAACACGACCTCACACAGAGAGGACAAAAGAAGATTAGAAACAGCAGAGATAAAACACTTGATAGTAAACTAGAAACATCAAGGACTGGGTAAGAAATAGAAGAGTAGAATGGAACGTTCATATAAGCCGAATGACATCAAATAGACTAGTAACAACGGCAAGAGATGGTTCCCCAATAGGAAGACAATCAGTAGGAAGACCACGTAACTGATGGAACGACAACTTACTGGAGGCACAGTGAAAAACAGACAGAGTTATGTCTACATAAAAAGAAGAAGAAAAATAGGAAGAAGAAGATTAAGCAGTCTCTTTGGTACATTACATACAGAGTTAATTGTTTTTTTCTTTGTGTCATGTTCTGAACTGAACTTATGAACCTTCAAGCTTCTGTATTTTTACATCGACTAATGTAAGTATTAATATCCTGATATTTTTTATCTATATACTTTATTAGAAATAGAAATCTACCTGTTCAAGAATCTTTCTTCTGAAAATAAAATTTTTATTTCCATCCATAATCTTTTCTAAAAGGTAATATTGTCGATCTTTTTAATATGTTTATTTTGGTACAATATTACCTCTTACCAATTTTTCGGATAAGTTTTATTCCTTCCGCAATCAGTGATCTACAGTTCAAATGTTTCGTACACAACATATTTCGTCTCTATAAAATAATGTGTACAGGCAGTCTAAATTACATAACTTTATAGTTTGCTTTTATCAAATGAGAGTAATCTACTGTAGTGTCAAGCACGTTCATTCAGAAAATCTCACTGACCCCTAACCTTGCCGTGACCACATCAACTGGAGATAAAAGTAATAAATTCAAAAAAGGAGGCAAATTTCAAATTTCCATTCTTTACGTTACCGACTAAAAACTTGAGCAAGAAAAACTCGTATTTGTAACATCCGCGATATTCGAGATGACAATCTCTAGTCATACCTAGATTGTTACATCAGTCTTCCGTTAAGACAGATTATTGTCACCGTCTAAACTCCGGAGCATCAAAGACGCCGCTTTGTCTAAGGTCGGTTTAAGACGGCAGTATAATCTTTTTTTGTGTGGGACAACTAGAGTACATTCTGGACACGTTTGGTACTAGATTTAATCAACTGAGAGTTTTATATATAGACAATATTTGTTTATTTACTTTTATTCTAAGTATATATAATCTTTCTTTATCGTATTTAATCATTTAAAGTAACGGAATGCCATATCTGAGAATTTAAGCTAAACAGTTCAATATAAAATATGATAAACATATGCTCCAACTGAGTGTGTTACTAAAGAAGAACAAGACGAAATATATAAAAAAAACTAGGAAAAGAAATTTAATTGATACCCAAAAAAAGTATAAACTGATACTAAAGGTTTTAAGCACAGATAGGTAAGACTAAAGACATTAAACAAGTAGCGGGTAAATCTTATTTTCTATGGGATTAAACCCAAGATAATTGTAATGAGAATTACATTTTACATTTGTTTTGACGTTTAGATTTCCAATCCGAAAATCGTTTTCGAAAAAATTTTAAAATAAAAATTATTAATAATCTTAATATGTAAAAGTTTATAAATTAGCGCTGGATGGTAATACCAATTTGACAGTTGACTTACGTGGCCTCGATCTTTCAGGGATATAAACAAGATTTTGGATTAACTATGGGCTATTCATTATCTCTATTAATAGCAGAGATATTCATGGAAGAATTTGAGAAAAATATTGTGTAAAAACATGAACACAAATTAATATGGTGGAGATATGTATGTATATGATGCGTTTTCTATTTGGCTTTATGGACCAGAAGCACTGAACAAATTTTTGATGAAAATCAGCGGTAAAAAAGAATCAATCAAATTCACCATGAAAAAAAAAGCAACAACTTATTACAATTTCTAGATCTGTTAATCACCAAGGAGGATAAAGCAAAAGTCACTAAAGTCTACAGAGAACCAACTTACACTAACAGATATTTAAATAACCACTCAAACCACAACACAAATATCAAAAAGGGAATAATAAAATCACTATATAGAGCCCAAAACATCTGCTTCGGCGAAAATGCATTTCAGGAAGAAAAAACCAGCTACCAACGATTTTAACAAAAAACAAATTTTATAAGAATGAAGAAAGGGAACAACAAAATACCCACAAACGATCCAGAAATGCTCAAAGGAAGAGATTTGGAGAGAACAATAATACCATAATGTAAAAGGCTAATCAGAAAAAAATAGAAGGGATCGGAAATTAATACAACATTTAACACAACCAACACACTGAGATCTGTTCTTTCCAAAACCAACCCAAACAACACACAGAAGTGAGTAAAGAATAGTAAGCAGTATTTCAAAAGTTTCATTTATTCATTACCAATTCACAACCTGAGAAACGCTGTTTTGTTTGTCGCAGAAAATACTTAGTATATAAAGCCCGCCACTCACGTTCCAACGTCGCAGCACGATTTTGTCGAATGCAATTGCAGTGCAATAATGTTAAAAATCGGATGGAAACATACTCGTACCGATTTTGCAGTATGAGTTTTACTTTCAAATCAGAAACATATAACGTCAGATATACATATTAGATGATTGTGCAAAGATTGGTTGCTGAAAAGACATACATAGTCACGTACATTTATTAGAAGAATTGCGATTATATCCAAATAATTTTAATTCCCTTTTGTAACATGTTCGAAAATTATTCATTTCTTTTTTTATCAACTCTTCATTAGTATCTGCTTTCACTTCTTGAAATTTAGTAACCAACTACTATTTTTATTAGGAATAAACCACAATTTAAATTTAAAATAAGTTTATTTTTAACGTTTTGATTCCCACTTCGGAAATCGTTCTGAAAATAAAACAGTAATAATTTAAACAAATTTTGTTTTTTGTTACTTAGTGAAAAATTATTCTAATAATTTAATAATACATTTTTAAATATATAATACATTTTAAACTAGACGACTTTAAATTGTGGCTTATTCCCTATAAACATAATAATTGCTTTATACTTACCAAATGTTCAACGATTTTTCTAGTATTATGTTTTGTTTGAATAAAATTGTAATCTTTTGGCCAGCATACCCATTTTTCGTAACATAATATACGAAATCTGATCTGGACCTGAGGCTGTGTTTTTTGATATCTTAATAGCACATTTCAGTTCAGCTGATGTTATTTCTTTTAGTAAATAATTTTCTTCTATAAGTTTATCTGGGTAAGGTATATGTTTGTCAACAAAAGGTGGACATAACTTTTGTATAATATCTTCTGCAACTGAGGGGGGAACATGTATAATTTTGGTGTTTTTGTTGTTCAATTTATTCACCATCTTCCATATTTGAGTTGATGGGCATCTGGAGTTAGACTGGAACAAAATTGAATCCATGTGCTTCTGGCTTTCTGTTTAAACATTTTTTAGTTGTAGCTTCTATCTTTTTATATTCAAAAAAGTTATTCAGTATGTATAGGGTTTTGTACACCTTAAGCTGTAACTGTGTGACACATTCATCATCACACCAAATCAATTTTTGTTTATATTTAGGAATGAAGGGTACGTTTTCATAAATAAAAGCTTCGGCGCTTGTATTGATTACTCTATCTAGAGTAAGTGCTATTTTATGACCAGTTGACCTTCTCTAATCTCCATTTTCTTGTTGGATAGACAATAGTAGAAGGAACATCAATATTTAATTTAACGTAAATAATATAATGATCAGATCCAAGAGTTCTATCCAATGTTTGCCAATAAGCTACTGCAGTTAATTCAGGAGTTACTAACGTCTACAGCTGATTTTGAGGAGTTTGTAGGAATAATTCTGGTTGCTGAAATAGAATCATTTAAAATTATTAAATTTATATCAGCTAGTGCCTCAATTATCCTATTGCCATCAGTATTATTCTTTGGAGAACCCCACACCGCATGATGAGCATTAAAGTTAACACCCTCACGGGTGCTTACATTCTTCTCAGCTTTATATAACGAAATATTTTTAATTAATTTGCCATTAAAATTAATTCTTACACCACATATTTCTATTGTCTCAACATTTATAACATTATAACCAATATTTTTTAATTATTCATCAGTAGCCTAAAAATATAGCTACACCTCCAAACCTGCTACCTTGACGATCTCATCTATTCTCTGTTCACAAATTGTTGAGAGCACGAAATATGCCTCAAACTCATAAAACGGTCGTAAATCATAGGCGTTCCTAAGGTGTTTATTCATTAAATAATAATATAATGTTTTAATACTGTTATATATAATATTGATAATATTTTAATACTAATATATTTAGCAAAAAAACAATTAAAACTTTCACGACTAATGTTGGTTATTATATTATATTAATAAAAATAAGAATTTAACCTTTAACAATTTTGTAAATAAGAATACCTTATCTCTTTGGATATTTCAATACTAATCTTCGCGTTTAATCACTTTACTAGAAAACCTGGAATTCATATCCAAATGTACTATTCGTTGCAAGATAATTAAGATGGAATTCCCAAGATTTTTAATAATATAATTATATTCGAAACTTAACTTGAAAGGGTGAAGTTATAACGAACGAAAACAATTTTTTTGTTTAGTACGTTTTTGATCGCATGTAATTTACGGCTCGTCGGTGTTTCCGCGTCTACGGCAGTAATTAGCGTCTCGAATATTTCTTTTGCGAATTATATGCAGTGCTTGAGTGATTTTTTATTCCATATACCTACGAACATATACGTACCTTTCGCTCGTGCTCGTTTTGTTGGATTGTTTGTGATGGCTTCATCATCAAGTTTTACACCGGTACTGTTGCGTACAGTCAGTAAGTCTGTCTATTCACCAAGAGAGAAGACTATTGTCCTGAATGTTCACGATGCTCTGGTTTCTCAGAATCCCACAAACACTGTTCGCAACATAGTCGAAAGTTGTGCCAACATGACTGGCGTAGGAGAGTCAACTTTATAAAGGTTCCTATCAGAAAGAAAAAAACACGGTATAGCTAACCCAAACACAAACGAAAACTTAAAGAGAGGGAAAAAGCCTATTGAAATTGATGAATTTGCCAAAAATGGTATTCGAAGGAAAATTTATGGATTTTTTTTCAAAAAAGAACTACCAAACCTAAACAAAATTTTACAAGAAGTTAGAGACGACCCGGATTTGCCTCATATCGGACGAACTAAATTGTGGCAAGTTTTAAAAGAATTAAATTTCCGGTGGGAGAAATCAGACCAAAAATCACTTTTGATTGACCGGGAGGAGAAGATGATGTTGGAGAAGAAATTATCTAAGATTCATACGAAAATTCCAGGCTGAAGAAAGGCCCATCTTCTACCAGGATGAAACGTGGGTAAACTCAGGTCATACTCTAAAAAAAATTTGGTCAGGTAAAAATATATTAAGCTCCAGGCAAGCCTTTATGGAAGGTTGGTCTACTGGTATCTCCCCACCTTCTGGTAAAGACAGTAGATTAATAATTTCTCACATTGGCAGTGAAAAAGGATTTGTTAAGCATGGTTTGTTGGAATTTCATTCCAAAAGCACAGAAGACTATCACGAGGAGATGACAGCTGATGTTTTCGAAGAGTATTTTGAGCAAATGATTGAAAACATACCACCAAATTCAATTATAATATTAGATAATGCACCTTATCATTCACGACTAGTAGAAAGACTTCTAACGAATGCGTGGAAGAAACAGGATATTCTTGACTGGCTGCGGAATAAGTATCTGCCTTACGAAGATGGAATGGTAAAAGCAGAACTTTTAAAAATTGCCCGGCAACACAAATCTAAGTTCAAGAAATACGTAGTTGACAAAATGGCGGAAAGGCGAAACATCACAGTCTTTAGACTTCCACCCTACCACTGCGAAATAAATCCAATTGAACTCATTTGGACACAAATGAAAAGTTATGTGGCTAGAAAAAATACGTCATATAAAATACAAGCTGTACGTGAATTGTTATACGAGTCTTTATAACATATTATAAAACAAAACTGGAAAGATGCAGTAAGACATGTAATAGAAGAAGAACAAAAAATGTGGGATCTTGATAACATAATTGATGCGACCGTAGAGATTATTAACCTAATTATTAACCCTCAAGACGACTCGGATTCCGAAGTTGATCCTATTTATTTTGAATTTGAATAGTTTTCTAATCGTAATTATATAAGGTAAGTAATAGTAGTTGTAATCGTAAGGTATTAAAGGGGAAAGGCGCAAAATGTCGCCTGTCAAAATCTTCAATGTGCTTTAAATGTATCCATTTTTTTTTTCAAATCCTGAGAAAACTAAAAAGCATTTTTGAAAAATTTAAAGGCAGAATGAAATATTTTTTAGAACAAATAAAAAGTTTCTTTTGCATGCAATATTTTCAATTAAAAATTATACTATATTTTCTCTTTTATTTTCACCCCTGTTACATAACATATTAAAATAAACATTGTAGAAGTTTTCAGGGACTTTCTGCCCTGAGTAATAATGTAATCTTTCATTCTGCGTTTAAATTTTTCAAAAATATTTATTAGTTTTCTCCGGATTCGAAAATAATGGATACATTTAAAACACATTGGAAATTTTGCCAGGCGACATTTGGCGCCTTTTTCCTTAATTAAATAAATGTATCTTTTACAAATGGCAAGAAACTTTTTATTTTTGAATAAAATAAATAAGTTTTATTAAAAAATACAACTTACATAAGTACAATTTAAAAAATATATTTATTTAGTTCAAATAAATGTTTCAATCATATACTCTACGACACTGGTCGTTCATTGCTAACCATTCAAAATACCCCCGTAATAGGATTATAAGGTATTGTATTCCTTCAGATATAAGGTGGGTTAGTCGAAAACGACTTAAACCGTCAGTTTTAGGTTGGTTTTTACTATTATATCGTATTACCTATCCTCTCTGTATTTCAGTTTTCTAATTAGGGTTAAACTTGTAGTGAGCTATCAACAAATTGTGAACCGTGTATAATAATATTGTATCCCCTATAAACAATGGTGTGTTTTGTCTTATAACAGGTTTTAGAAAGAATTGCAATATCAATAGCATTAGAATACATAAATTGTTTAAAAGTTTGCACATTACATAGAGTAGAACGACTATTCCATTGAATTAATTTTAAACTAGTGATGGATTCGACCGTTACATGTCGGGATAGTATTGTGAGGTTTTTTTCTGGTTTTTTCCTCATGATTTACTATGCAATCACTAACAGGAGAATTCTACAGTCGACATGGCACGTGGTTAAGACTTGTAAGACTAAGGTATTGTTTCTGGTGGATATTCTCAAGTTAAAGTTGATTTTATGTAATCGAATGAACCATCTTACAAAGTCCAGAAACGCAACTCAGCAATAGTGGCATTATTATTTTAAAGTCATCTACTTTAAAATGTATAATATAAATCTGATCAAAAAACAAAATTTGTTTAATTTATTAATGTTTGTATTTTGAGAACGCTTTCCGAAGTTAAAATTGAAACGTCAATAAACTTATTTTAAACTTGAATAGAGGCTTATTCCCAATAAAATAATAATTTCTTCACATATTTTCTAAAGCTTTTTCTTCTAATTTACTTTTTCCTTTAAATCGTCGTTCCACATTTAATTTTTTCAATCTAGGTTGTAATTCCCGTTATAGTTACAAGCTTTTTAAAGGCCGCCCAACTTTTTGTATTTTTCGTGGTGTTTATTATTATTATATTTATGTACTTGCATTATGCAGTAACTTTTCCTTTTCTTTGTTTTTATGTCATTTATTTTACATTGAACCAATTTTTTCTGTGATTTGTTTCCATATTAGATTCCTTTCTTGTTTCAATTTGCAATATTTGCTTTGCTTTATCTGTTATATACACTATAATATAATCTCTATCTTGCTCTCTGCATTTCGTTCTTCTTCAAATTACGTTTTTGATTAAAAGATAGGACCCTTAAGCTAGCGGGGACACATGAGCGGAATCCAATTTAACCTACGTAATATTTTTTAAAACTTTAGTATTTTCAAAGACACCAATAAACGTACATGTGTACCATGTGTTTGCCAAGGGTCAAATAATAGAACCGGTAAATTCCATAAAATATTTGGGAACAAATATCAATAGTCAGTGTAATCCAAAAAAAGAAATCCTATCAAGAATCGAACAAGCAAGGAAAACATTCATGAGCATTAAAACATTTTTTACAAGATCAGACCTTAGTCTACAGCTTAGAATCCGAATGATCAGATGTTACGTTTTTTCTGTCTTACTGTATGGCTGTGAAAGTTGGACAATGGACTCTGAAATAGAAAAAAGAATAGATGCCTTTGAGATGTATATATACAGACGAATGTTGAGGATTCCATGGGTATAAAGAGTTACTAACGTTGAGGCACTTCAACGCATGTGTAAAAAAATGCAAAAAGAATTACTAAGAATAATCAAAGAGAGGAAAATGCAATACTTGGGTCATGTGCTGAGAGGCGAAAGATATGAATTACTTCAAGTTATACTGGAAGGAAAAGTACAGGGCAAAAGATCAGTAGGAAGACGCCAGAACTCGTGGCTGAAAGACCTGAGGAGATGGTTCGACCGCTCATCCGCAGAGATCTTTCGCGCAGCAGTTTCCAAAACTACAATTGCCATTTGGATCGCCAACCTTCGAAAGGAGACCGCACAATGAGAAGAAGAATATTTTTTCACTCATTTTTCACTAATTTATTACCACCCTAATAATTTTTCACCACCAAACCACCCTTAATGGGAGCGATTCTGCTGGCTTAAGGTTCAAGCTAGCAGAATAATAAAATAAAAAATCTTAATGTTGATGGCATATTTTTTCACCAATTTTTCACTAATTTATTACCACCCTAATAATTTTTTACCACCAAATCCCCCTTAATGGGAGCGATTCTGCTGGCTTAAGTTTTAAGCTAGCAGAATTAAAAAAAAAACTTTTTGTTGGTGACATATTTTTTCACCCATTTTTCACTAATTTATTACCACCCTAATAATTTTTCACCACCAAACCACCCTTAATGGGAGCGGTTCTTCTGGCTTAAGGTTCAAGATGGCAGAATTAAAAAAAAAACTTTTTGTTGATGGCATATTTTTTCACCCATTTTTCACTAATTTATTACCACCCTAATATGTTTACCATCAAACCACCCTTAAGGGGAGCCATTCTGCTGGCTTGCGGTTCAAGCTAGCAAAATTAAAAAAACATATTTATAATATACCACAGTGTTTTACTAGGTTTTTACGAATTTATTACCATCCTAGTAATTTTTCACCCCTTAACTACCCCTTGTGAAAAGTCAATAATTGTGTTGGATTAAAATTTAAGGAGAATTTTTTTTTTCAAATTTACTGTCCACTACTTATAACTGAAATAAAAAAATGTTTTGTTAAGTTTATACTAAACTTTGACCATCCTGATAATTTTGCTCCCATAAACCTATTCGAAAACTTTCCTACTAGCTGAATATTTGAACCAGCAAAATAAGAAAAAAACGTATTTTTGAAATACCACAGTATTCTGCTAAGTTTTTACTAATTTATTACCACCCTAGTGATTTTTCACACCTAAACTACCCCTTGTGATAAGTCAATAATTCTGTTAGGTTAAAATTTAACGTGAAAAAAATCTTTTTTTACAATTTCACTATACTCTGCTTATAACTGACATAAAAAAGTATTTTTACCCTGATAAGTTTCCATCTCTAAACCAATCTTATTTCGAAACGTTCCTGCTATAAACAATTTTTTCTTCAATTCGTTGATGGACCTGGCAGGATGTTTTCTCAAAGCTTTTTTCATAGCTTAATATTCGAGCAAGCGGAATTAAAAAAAATTATTTATGATATACCACAGGGTTTTGCTAAGTTTTTACGAATTTATTACCAACTTAGTAATTTTTTATCCCTCGACTAACCCTTAGTGGAAGTCAATAGTTCTGCTACGTTTAAATTAAAGGTGAAAAAGTTTTGTTTTATAATTTTACTAAATACTATTTATAAATAAAATAAGAAACTCTCTGGTTAGTTTTTACTAAATCTTAACCAACTTCACCAATTCCACCATCTACACATTTACGCTGGTTGAATGCAAAGCAAATCTTTTCGGAAATATGAGATACTACAGTATTATGCTAGATTTGTACTAATACTTTACCATCCTAGTAATTTTTCACCCTTCAACTACCCTCTATGAGAAGTCAATAATTCTACTACGTTAAAATTTAGGACGTGACTCATCACTTTATAGCCCCTCATAAAATTATTAGACCCTCCGAGATATGGTAAACTGATCACCGGCATCCTTTGGAGATAGGTAAACTCATCACCGCACATAGGTAAACTCATCACCAGTATTTTTGCGCCAAAGCGCTGGTTTCTAATGCGGAAGATTGCCAGTTACCTGTTACACTTCTCGTTTATGTGGTAATTTTTTTAATTCAGAAATTATTTTAAGCAAATTGCTTTAAAATAGATATTAATATCGACTTTTTTACGGTGTGGCCTATTCGACGTATCTGAAAAACTAAGCGGTTTTGAGATCTGAAAATTCAGTTTAATAGGTTTTCGATAGTGACTTTATAATGAAAATATTTATAAGCATGTGCTGTTTCCGTTTATATCGGAAATAGTCCTCGACTTATTAACTAATTAAAAATCTATTTATTATAAGAGAATGAATCAAAATGCGTAAGTACTGTCTTCTGGCCTTTATAAACGGTTAAAGCCTACTTAAAGAAAAATTATCCCGTGAAAACAGGGCAAGTACATATAAACTCTGCAGTTTTATGTACACTATTGTATAGTACTGTAGAAGCGTAGATACAAAAGTGAGGATATTGGAATGAGAATGGTAAAAATGGTTGGAAAAATGGGAATAAAAGGATTCCCATGGATTTGTGGTAAAACGTATATAGCTAGACTGGGATGTCCAAACATTTAAAGGAAAAAGAGATTCATTACTTTCGCAGTTCTCTATCATATAATCGGCAATTTTTATAAATAAAGGCAGGTTAGGGATATCCGCATGAAATCATTGACAAAACAATCGTCGACTCGTTCTGAGTCCAAAAATGGCCAGCCAAATAAGTGGTGCAGCCACTTGCCGTTGGAATCTCTCCTCCCCAAAAACCAAGTTTTTGGATTTTGCAAAACCAATTTTGAGTCAAGTGAAATAAACACCTAATTCAGTTCACAGGTGGTCGAACGGCAATTACGAAATCAGTCACAAGTCTTAATGGACTTAAAACGACATCAACTTCTTCGGAGCAATTAATTGAGGAATGCCCATTTAATAAGCTATGGATGGTAAATAACTGCAAGAAAAATTTTGGAGCGTATTGAAATGTACCATCCAAGTAATATGCCTCTACTTTCGCCAAGTATTGTAAACTCTCAAGAATGCCAAAAATAATAATATTTTGTTGCGAATCGTTATCCAACACAAAACATTTATCGCGGTCCGTCTTTAGCTTCATCTGTAGGATTGCTTGATGCGTTTTCCAATTGTCTTAGGTACAGGTGACATCAAACGATCGTTGCTCATATTCCTCCGAATACAAGAGATGTCCGTTGTTGTCATGTGTTCTTTGAAAGAAGAAGTTGCAATCTTTTGGTGAATGATTTTTGATGGTCTCTCTTGAACTTTCAACTTGCAGGAGTTGCTAATGACTTGACGACTTAGTTTTCGAAGGTCGCTTACATGATTGTGTCCCAAGGAGCAGTGCAGAATATTTTCCACAATTAAAATAATTATAAAAATATAAACACATACTGGCCATTTTCAGAAAACTGGATTTTATTACATAAAATAAAGTCTTCTTTAGTTTTAAAATTTTAATAAGTTGTTTGCATACTTTTACATTTCATGTGAAAAATTGCTTGATTGAATTATAAAAAATGATCCATTTATGGTTAAGTTAAAAAAATATTTGGATCTTCAGCTGGTATTGCAAAACTTATTATAAGAGTACAATTGCAAATCTACACAGAAATTAGTTATTTATACTAAATGATTTTCCAATCCTGGCACTTTGAATTTTTATTAAAAATATCTAGCAAGAGAAATGTAGAGTATTTCTTAACAAACTTTAAAGTACAATATTAACACACATTTGTGTTTGGATTTAAACTACTATGCAGGGTGTTTCACTCTATCACCGTTCAGGAAACATGGAAATTGTGTCAAGTAAAAAAAATAGGGAAGTTCTCTAGGTAGTTTAATAGAATTTGGCAGTTTTTAATAGAGTAACATCTTCAATATTACACCGATTCACACTTATTATTATAACCGTACTTTTCTGAAATGGATAATGCAAAAGTGACATTCATATTTTATATACATACTTTGCTTTGTATCTAACAGTTTTGTAAATATTAATTTTCTTATTCTTATTGCAATTGTCAACAAAACAATTGGATTTTAGAATCTTTCGCAATTGAAATTTGAAATTATTGATATCTATCATTTTTCGTCCGCTTTGGCTGAAAACGTAATGAGCAGCTCACTATCCATGTTAAAGGAACAAGGGCAAATGCATAGACATTTTTCTAGGCGTATAGTTTTAGGTAGCTATCAATAGAATTTTGTGGAATTCCCAAATAAAAACCAATAAATTACATTTGCATTTAATAAATCTATTTTAGATTTATTCTTCTAAATTACCAAATCTTAGCGGTTTGCTGGAGGTTTATGATGTATACCTGCCACGGGGTGCAGGTAGGCCAGTGATGAGTTTACCAATCTCTGGGGGTCTATTTGAAAATCCTTACTTTTATGGCGGTGATGAGTTTGTACTATGTATGAGGGTATTTATGGCAATTGGTGATGAGTTTACGTGTACCCAAAATTTAAGGTGATAAAAAATCTATTTTTATAATTTTACTGTATTCTACTTGTAACTGAAAATATAAATTGCTTGCCAGGTTTTTACTAAATTTGATCCACCCTTATAATTTTTGACCCCCTAAGCCTCAGTTAATGGGAAACATTCAACAAGATACACATTGATGCTAGGTGAATAAAAAATCTTTTTGAAAACACAAGAGTGCTCTGCTAGAATTTTACTATATTTTTACCAGCCTAGTCATGTTTTTCTCAACTACCCTAATTGAAAAACATTTTCAAATGTTATTCTATACTAACTAATATTTATTTTTTTATTGTTTAAATATTAAAAATATGAAAACACTTTATTCCAAAAATTATAAATTTTACCTGTTTTAAAAAATTGACTCTGATTCGAGTCGTATTACATGGCTAAGCGAAATCAAATCGTTAGTCCCTTTTATGAATATAAAATAACTGAAATCAAGTTGAGTTTTAGTAAATACAATGGAATTTTTATATTTCACAGAATAAATTACCAGGTAAGAAATGTTCAAATTGAAATAATTTTATTACGTCTATTACATTATTTAACTGATGGTAAAGGATTGTCGGGACCGTGCGCACCTATTTTTAAAAGATTTGTATTCATTAGGTAGATTAAAATTTGAAAAATAATTTTAGGTATTTAATATTTTAATATTATAAGAAGAGTATAAGTATAAGAAGAGTATTAACGATTGGTCAAAACATAATTTTAAGATTAGGTGTATAACATAAAGAATTTATATTGGAAAACATTTTAGGATATAAATATTTTAAGTAGGTATATTCAAATGAGACCGAAATTACGGGTTGGTCAGAACAGCTGATATAGATTATTTGCGTAGTAAAATAAATTTATATTAGCATTTTAAAAATTTAAAGATATTTGTATTTTAATTCTTTGTCGATTTTTCATTCATTGTCAGTTGAATATAGGTAAAAATTAAAGTTTATTACAAAAAAATATTAACTTATTTATTTTGTTTATGGAAATGTTTGAAAGAATCGCCCACGGAGAGATCTGGTTTCTCGGCACAATCCACACACTCATAAATTGGGTTTTTTCTTATTTTTAGGATATAACATACTCTGCATCTTTTCGTTTTCGTTTCGCGTTTGTCCGATTTATAAGCAATTATTTATAGGTAAATGTTCGCGTGCGATATTTCGTCTTTCTTTGCTTTTTTATAAATTAATTTACGAATTAATTCTAACCTTGATATCGTCTTTTATGTCTTTTGTTTTGTATATTGTTTAAAACTAAGTCTAACTTTCCACGGTACCATCGATTCATCTAGTGATAATTCTTTTACTGGATAATGCAGAGCAGTCATTTTATTATTAAAAAGTCTATAACTGTTCTTATTCTATAAAACCGATCTTCAGGAATAACATTCTGTCTCATTGGATTATGGATGAAGATTAAGCACCTTAAAACTATAAGAAAAAGATCTCTTCCGATGTTCTGCAAAAAAGATTTTAAGTTGAATAGTGGATCTGTTTTCCAATACCCCTCCAATCTTGAAATCCGTATGTGCCAGTGTGGAAGATAATTCCCATAAATACTAGAAATTCAAATAAGGAAAGTAGTTTACATCTTTAAATGCTAGAATTTACACAAACACCAACATCACTAACTTTTTATATGCTAAACATTGCAATATTGTTGTTTTGTACATTGCCTATTTTTTAACAAAATTTTACAACTTAAAAAGGGATCATTCCCGTGAGTTGGCTGTATATCATATAGTTAAAAAACTCGAACATTGAAGTAAAATACTGTTGTAATTGATATATTTAATTAAATTTTAAAAATCCTAAAGGATTAAGTTCAAAACGTTTTCGGACTTATCGGTCCATCTTCAGTGAAATTTGTAGTAGGGGAGAGGGGGGCAAGTTGTTACATAATTGATTCTATTATTTATTTGGGCAATAGTAGATCTTTTATATAAAAACTAAAATCGGATTTAGGTAGTTGATACATTTACACAAATAATGTTAATTTTAATTTATTTAAAAAATCATATTTAACATTTTGTTATAATCAATTTAACTCAACTTGTAAATTGTAACAACATACCCCACTATGAGGCAAATTGTTACAGTCCATGGGGTAAGATGTTACAATAGAAAAAAAAATTCTAAAAACTTCCCACAACATTATTTAGTGGTCACAGAAAGAACAATTGCTTAGCTACAAAAAATATTATAAACATAACACAAAATGAAATAAAATAAAAAATGAAAATCTGAACAAACCTGTTTACAAGAATGTTAAACTAGTCACTATCGGACGAGCAGTGAATACAAATATAAAAATCATCGTCTTTTCCACAAGCAATATGTGCCCACTTTTGACACACGAATCCATTCTTCGTTTTTGGACTTCGAAAATGGAGCTAAACATACCAGACACGTCGATTCCTCATCCTCTTCCGAGCTTTCAGAATCTAATTTTTTGAAGGTGTTTTTGGTAATGACGGTCCGTTTCTTACATTTTTTAACAGTAGTTTTTACCTTGTTTCTTGATTCACCTGATATGTTTCTTTTGGTTGCCCCCACATTTTTTTTTCTTTGTCTTGCCTTTTCTTCCTCCTCCAAAGCTGATTTAATGTGAGTATCAGTCAAAACAGCGGAAGTTCTTTTCTTCCGACCCACTTTGGATTTCTTTGGCATTGCTTTTGGATAAGGCTTCAACTCCTGGGGCGTTATATGAGTAGGTGAATCGACAGGTTCATTTATCGCCAAGTTAAAATCTGTGCTTGTAGAAGGTTGCTGTTGGGAAGGAGTTCTATGTGTTTCGGTGCCAATAGGTGCCGGATCTATGACTACTGTTGCGTTTATATTTTCTGTTATTGGCCTATTTGTTACCTCTGCAGGCAAGAATTCATCATCTTGAAAAATTTCTCTGTTGTATGGCCAAATTCCTGTCACACTAAATCCTTTTTGTATATTGAGAGGTGTAACAGCAAGAGGAAATGAATCTTTAAGAACGATAGGTATATCGTAAATGTTCATTACTTTACCGGGATTAGATCTTAACCATGCATCTGCAGCACTATTAAAATATCTTTTAAGTGGGCCAAATACCGTCCTATCAAGCGGCTGCAACTTGTGTGATGTATGTGGCGGGAAACTTAAAAGAACCACTCCATTTTCTTTGCAAAAATTCAACACCGGAAGAGACAAATGAGACTCGTGATTATCTAATACCATCAAAACGGGTTTCTCTTTGCTACATCGTACAAACTGGACGAAATGTTTCATAAACAACAAAAAGTTATCACATGTCATCCAGAGGAATGAGACGCACCTACACAACCAGGAGGTCCATTGGCTACCATAACATATTTGAATTTCTTTCTCGGAAATATTAAAAATAGAGGTACAAAATTTCCAGTTGCGTTGACAGCTAATGCCAAGGTAACAAGTTGACCTCTTTCTCCAGATGTGATAGCACCTACCTGCTTAGTTCCCCTTTTTGCAATGATTTTTGTAGGCCTTTGGACAGTTGTAAGTCCAGTTTCGTCCATATTGTACACTTCTTGGAGCTCAAATTTATATTTATCATAAACTTCGCCGAGATTGTTAAAAAACTGTGACACATTATGACGATTAAACGTGGTAGCTCGACCCATACTAGTAGCTTCAGGTGTCCGGACTGATAAAGTTCGATGCCTCTTCAAAAATCCATATAGCCAGTCTCTGGAAGCTATTTCATTAACCTTCCAATTTTCCGGAACAGATATTTGGTTGGCTGTTGCATATTGAAATGCAAATTTTCGCAAATCAAAAGTTGTAAGACCGTAATAAATTTTAGCAGAATGCTCAGTATATTCGGCAAGTTCCTCTTCTTCAGCATTGTTAAATATTTTTCTGGCCGTAGCGTAGCCGACTAAGTTCTTGTTACTGTTTTCAGCACCTAAGTTTGATTTTCTTTTCATATAGCGGTGCAATGTCATCAAATTAACTCCATAGCGAGTAGCAGCATCCCTAATTGACAAGTGTTCTTGTAAAACCGATTGCGCCGCCCTTTCAAATTGTTCGGATGAAATAATACCCCTTGTGGTTTTCTTGGTATACGTTCGCACCATGTTAAGCTATCTGAAAACAACCAAAACAATTTCATGATAGAAAAATTTAATAAAACCTAATCTGTGTTTCTAACATGCTTTGCGAAAATAAATGTAGGTAGGTATGCTATTCATTACAAACAAATTACTATCTACAAAATATGTCTGATCATAATATTGGATTTTTAGTGAAATCATAAATTATGGTAACCATATTGTAACCATTGTAGGTATTTCGATATATTCTTACATTAACGTGTTCGGGGCAAGTTGTTACAGTAACAACCTGGCCCCAGATTATTGTAACAACTGGCCCCACGTGTACGAAATGAGGTTAAGTCAACGTTTTTTGGTAAATATTGAGAATCAATTACTAACAATAGCATGCCAATAACGAGAAATATATACGCTTCAAAACTATATAATACACATATTTATACTACTTACCAGTTTCTCACAAATAAAAACAAAAGCCACCTGACAACGGTACAGTTTTAGACCCGAAACCACATTCTAAGCAATAACACTATGATGGATGTCTGACTTAAGTATCAATATCCGTTCACAGATGACGGGTCGGTTGACCCAACTTTCCATAAAATATCGGCAACTCATGATACTTGCTGCGTTTTAAAATAATTGTGTAACAACTTGCCCGTGTAACAACTTGCCCCCCTCTCCCCTACTTTTAGTAAGTAATTAATAAGTAATAGGTAAGTAGTAATTTTTAATTAAATATACCAATTATTACAACGGAAGTGTTTTTCACACACACACACACTCGCACACACACACAGTGTAAATGTATTGAAGTATTTTTGAAAAAACAAATTTATTTAATTTTTGTTAAAGGGGCAGTAAGGGGTGAAAAATTACTAAAGTTGTAATAAATTCGTAAAAACCTAGCAGAACACTGTGGTATATCATAAATATTTTTTTTAATTCTGCTAGCTTGAACCGCAAGGCAGCAGAATGGCTCCCCTTAACGGTGGTTTGATGGTGAACATATTAGGGTGGTAATAAATTAGTGAAAAATGGGTGAAAAAATATGCCATCAACAAAAAGTTTTTTTTTTTAATTCTGCCATCTTGAACCTTAAGCCAGAAGAACCGCTCCCCGCTAAATTAGTGAAAAATGGGTGAAAAAATATGCCATCAACAAAAAGTTTTTTTTTTAATTCTGCTAGCTTAAACCTTAAGCCACCAGAATCGCTCCCATTAAGGGTGGTTTGGTGGTGAAAAATTATTAGGGTGGTAATAAATTAGTGAAAAATTGGTGAAGAAATATGCCATCAACAAAATTTTTTTTTTGAATTCTGCTAGCTTGAACCTTAAACCAGCAGAATCGCTCCCCTTAAGGTTGGTTTGGTGGTGAAAAATTATTAGGGTGGTAATAAATTAGTGAAAAATGGGTGAAAAAATATTACGTAGGTTAAATTGGATTCCGCTCATGTGTCCCTGCTAGCTTAAGGGTCCTTTAAAAGATCATTCTGCATCTTCAGCAATTATACATGCGATACCAGTTCTATTTATTTTTTACTCACTATCTGTGGTATTATTATCGTTTGTAATTTTTTATCATTTTTTCCAACTTTCTGAGGCTTTCTATTTATTTTCTTTTATTTGAAATATCTTTATATTTCTCATACGCCTTCACGCTTCAAGAAATCAAAACATTTCTGAAAAGAATTTAGAAGGAGGACAAAATTATGATAAACGTAAGTAAGCAATATAAAATAAATGAATCAGAGAAGAGAAAAACATTTTTCATTGCATTTCATTTCATTTAATTACTAAAAATTACCAATTTTAATATATATGGACTAACTTGCTTCTAATTAACTAACCTTTAATATAATTAGTTTATAATCATAGTGTAGGTTTTACATCAAAGTAATATGTATATTTTTACATACTACATTTGTTTTGTACTAAATCTTCCAAATGACTTTATTTATACTGTTGGATCTATTGCCTACATTTATAGGCAGTCAATTTGAATGAATGTTCAATTGCAACTCTATCATTTCAATTTATGTATCTAAATTGTATAACTAGTTGTAAACAGGACCTGAATACTTAAAACGTTTTTAAAAGCCATATTCTGTAAATAAGCTTACAGAATTCTATTAATTATGTAAGTTTATTAATTAGTTCTTTTAAAATCTATTAATTTATTTCCTCTTTTATTTTTCTTTATATATGGAAAACAATTTTTTACTATACAGATTTAAGCTTTAGTTTTATATCTTCTAGAAGAATTGGAAGATAAAAATAATAAAAATAGCACAAAAAATTACTCTTACAAGGGAAAGTATAGAATTATACGATCTTTATCTGGGACTGTTTGCTTCCATCTCGGTTCGGCATGTTCTTGTATATCATTTGACTATATAAATTGTATATCGCGAATCGCGATAACATATTGCGTATCGCGATATGGTGCTCATGATTGCGATAGAGATTAAACCTACTTCAGGGATTTAGCTTTCCTGCCTACGCGAACTTCTGATGATTTTTCCCCACTGACTACTTCGTAGATACCAGGCCTAAATCTCAGTATTATCCTTTCCAAATCTTAAATCCTTTCCCTATATTCCCCACTAACACTCGTCAACCCATCTTGCCAGCGTGACATGTAGCTTAACACACCCTAAATGAGTTTTGAGACAACAGGATCCGATCCCCAGGTGAGTGCTCAATCCCACACCTCTAAAGGAGGTCAGCCTCATGGAATTTTTGGAAAACAAAAACTCATTAAGACATCAAGAGCAGCGTATGTATATTGTTAGTTTCAATGCTATAGACCTTAAATCACCTGAAGGAATAGATGAACTAGGGTAGAACAATGTACAATACTTCAGTTTGGACATACGTCCTACCATTACTTTAAAGGGCCCAATACATATATCGGCGGTGTAGCAGTATTAGTCCATAAAATAATTAAACACCTCGTCACAAAAACTGCTGCAATCTCAAAGAGGATCTTATATAGAGTTCTTAAAGTATTAGAAAGTTACAGCATCCAAATTATTCAAGTATTCGCTCCCACTAGCCGATCAGCATATGAAGAAATAGGGCAATTTTAGATGTTTTTAAAGCGAATGCAGAAAGAGCTTATTTCAAAATATTCATAGGAGATTTTAACGCCAAAGTAAGGAAGCATAACACCGGCAAAATACCAAATAGAGGAATAAACGGTTTAGTAATTACAAATAAAAGTGAAAAACGGTTACTAACCTACACATAGTAGCAAAATCTATTCTGATGAGCACATTTTTGAGTAAACTAGATAATAGAACATAGACCTGGATAAGCCCAGACGAAAAAACAAAAAACGAAATTAAATACATAGCCAAACAGAGATACATAGTAACAAATGTATAGGTAATCAATAGATTCAGTCTGGGAAGTGACCACAGAATAATTAGAGCAAAACTTGTAGGTAATTGATAAAAAATTGGAAAGAAACAAACTAATTATACAAAAAAGAACCCTAACTACTCAAGAACTGATGCCAAACAGTACCAGTTACCAGAAACATCATGTATATAATCTAAAACAAATAAATTAATTAAAAGAAAAAGACATAAATAACTAAAAAAATAATAGGAATAAAGTTGTAGACAAATAAATTTGCTATAAATAAAGTTTCTTTAAAAAATCCTCTTTATGATAAAATTTTTATGATAAAAAGTAGTCGTAATAAAGTTGTAGACAATTTAATTTACTACAAATAATATTAAATATAATTTTCGGTAAGGTTGCTAGTTTACGAGATAAGTTGCGAAAACCCTTTGCACCCCTTTTTCCAAGATGGCAGCTGCGGGACAAGTGTGGTGACCCCTCAAACTTGAATACTTACCCTCCTAATACCTCAAAAGAATAAAATTGCGTCCTCTAAGAAATGCACGCTAAGCCCTAAAAATGTAACATTTCAATAAATTATATCAGCTGTGCAAAATCCATCAGTTAAAAATGTATAACGTTTATGCCGTACAAATATGTTTGACCAAAATGTCCTCTTTCGGTGTCTCCCTTAACTTACCAGTACAGTCACATATACCGATAAAAATTGATGGCATAGTTTCTAAAATTGTTTTACATATTGTAGTATTGATTTATATGTGATACATGCTGAGTCTAATGACCCAGAAATAACCCTTAATGACCCTTAAAAATGTCCCATGGGCTTGTAGTCCATAAATAGCAAAGACTGATCTCAAAAAAATCAGAGAAAAGACAAAAATGGAACCAATATAAACGAGAAAAATCCAATAATAAATAATATTACTTATATATACATATATATATATATATATATATATATATATATATATATATATATATATATATATATATATATATATATATTGTTATGATGTATTGTTTGTTTGAATGATGAGCAATGAGTATTTTTAATAATATAGGGTTTTTATCGCGGTTCTCAAAGAATTAGTTTGTAAGTACTTTTTTAAATTATCTTTATTATAACTATTATGAAACACACATATATATATATATATATATATATATATATATATATATATATATCTAACCTAGCCAATGTAAATTTAAAATAAACTATCTTTAAATTGATATTTTTATAAAACTAATTAAATTCTATAGACAATGTATAATTTAAACAAACTATCTTCAAAATTGAAACTGTTATGACACTAACTAAATTATATTAACAAAATTTTGTACCTTTCTTTCACTGAATGCCTAAATGAACTGTTTTCCACTATATAGATTCTAATCACCACTGAATGTCTTCGTACTTCGGTTATCCTTGTTTTTGTGAAATTACTTTTTCCAATTATCAGCTTCTACCAATTTAAGATATTTTTCTTCACCAGCATTTATAAACCACCAAGCAAACCAGCAAACAGCATTTATATTTATTCTTCTTTTCAATATACCAATATCCAATTATTATAAGTTGATTTATACTAATCTCCAATCATAATATAATTTTAATTTCTTCCAATATCCAACCAATATTCTTCTAATATACTTTTTTAATCTTCAATAATTATTTGTGTATAATTATAAATGTGCATTAAAAATATATGCATAATTTTTAATCTTCATTTAACTCACTATATTAAACAATTGGACTATTTGTAACTGATTCACTGACTCCACTAACTTTCATATTTCTTACTAAACTTTCTGACTGACTTCTTGACTTAAACTTTCTGACTGACTGACTTAAACTTTCTGACTGCTTGACTTAAACTTTCTGACTGCTTTGAATCCAAATCGCCGGGTATTTATATCTTTTTGGATGTTCCAGAACCATCTGGTAAGAAATCATGTTCCATTTGTTCTATTAAATACATGTCTGAATTTTCTGGAACAAACCATTTCGCAAACAAAGCCATCTCCGGTGATCTAGAGAATTCCTTACTTATCTATCGAGAATTTTGTTGGCATTTAGGCTTTTCAGATCAGAGTATACATTTAAATCAGTAACTTATATAAATTAAACATTTTAATTTAATAAATTACACATTTTAAACAACATATTATCATTATAACCCCACTTTATATTCGTAATTATTCTTAAACGTCACTTCAGAGTATGTATATCTGGTTGCCTAGTCACATGGCTCACTTAAATATATCTACAACATCATAATTACTAAAAAAATACTTTTTATATGCTAATTTCTTAAAAATGCCCTCACATAAATATATTTTTATTAAATTCTCTAGTATATAACTTCTTAAAATAACCAAATACTTGTTATATCTAAAATTATCTAGTATATAACTTATAAATTATTTTCTTTAAACACCAATCATATCAATACCCCAAAATAATATTTAAAATAAATAATTTACTTATTATTTTTTTAAATATTAATTTTCTTATCTACATACCTTAGTAAATTAATAATTCAATTTTTTTTTTATTTAAAATGTGTTCTATTAGATACATCCCTGTTCACTGTCTATGTCAAACTGTCATGTCAAATGGAAGTTTTTGTGTTTATATTTTTGTGTTTACTACATTTTACCATGGATGTTAGGATACAAATCTAGGAATTATTTCCATTCAAAAGGCTTTCATCCATATAAATTGGTAAGTTTTACACTTTATTATATTAGAAAGACATTTATAAAATCAATTTTGTATCTAACCCCAAATTATGATTTTTAGGGTACAAAATAATTTCCATATGTACAAGACTACAAGTATGATGTCAAATTGATTCACAATAATGAAATCTACCATTTATTTAACAAATCAAGTCTATTGAATAAAATGGATATATCAGTAACAGTTGTTATTATTAATGTTAAAAGTATAGAAAACATTATTCATTCTCTTCATAATACTTAAAGATGTCGTTGATATGGAACATGCCTCTTAGTCTGTTCTCTGCATCTATTAACACATAACTATTTAGTCCATTCTGATTTTTAATTCTGTATGGACCTTCAAACATTGGTTGTAATTTCTTACAACGGTTTTCTTTAACATTACTTTTTCTAAACGAATTAACACTTTATCTCCCTTTTGAAATGTGATTGGTTTTTTTATTTTTCGATTTTGTCTTCTGATATATTTTTCAGCTTTCCTCCTAATTCGGTTATTCACTTTCTGCATTACTTGTTCTAACATATCCTGATTATATTCACTAATCCATTTTCTGTTTCCTATATGGCCAAACATTAAATATTCTGGTACTTCCTCTGTATTTAAATTATGTGTATTATTTAAAAAATATTCTACTTGTGGTATACGTTGCTGCCACATTTCATGTTGATCTTGGCACACTATTGTTAAATATTTTATAACTTCTTTAATATATCTTTCTGCAGGATTTGCCTGAGGATGTCTGATACTTGTAAAATGAATGTTGATTCCCTTTTTCTCACAAAATGCTCGAAATTTTTGGTTGTTAAAATATGTAGCATTATCTATTATGCAATTTCTAAATGGTCCTATTTCTTCGAAAAATTGATTAATATATAATTTCAATGTTTTAACATTTGTTTTTGAGCAGGGATATAGTTTAATAAATTTTGTATATAAATCAACTATCACTAGTATATGCTTTTTTCCTGTTGGACTTGGAACTAAATTTGAAATAAAATCCATGGACACTGTATTTAGTTTTTCATATACAACATTAGATTTATATGTGTTCTGGTTTTTGAAATTCTTTTCTTTGTTTAGTTGACATATTGGGCATTGGGTAGTAATTTCTTTTGCTATACTTATGTCATTCTTTGCAAAATAATTGTCCCTAAATAGCATCCATAGCTTTCTTGAACCAATATGCATGTAATTATTATGTAAATTTTTCAATATTTTCCTTGCTAAAGTTCTAGTTATTACATATACTTCTATGCCATTTATTATTTTATAATAAACTCCATCTTTCTTAAGGACTTTTTGTTTTTCACTCAAATTGATCTGATCTCTTATAATTTCTTCTTTAGAATATAATCCTGTACTTTCTACTAATTGATTTAATCCAATTTTTATTGCTCGCTGCCCTTTTTGTGATGTATTTTCTAACCTTGATAAAGCATCTGCCACTATATTGGATTTTCCAGAAATGTATTTGATTTCAAAGGAGTATTCACTCAATATTAGACTCCACCGATGTATTCTACTGTTTCCATATTTGTTATTTAATATAGATGTTAAAGCTTGGTGATCTGTTTCTATTGTAAATTCATTACCCAACAAATAAAATCTTAATTTTGTGACACAATGTATAATACTTGCTAGTTCTAATTCTGAAACTGAGTAACCCTTTTCATGTGGCTTTGTAATTCTTGAAATGAATTGTATTGGGTATTCGACCCCATCATGTATTTGTAATAATACCCCTGATAATCTCTCTATGGATGCATCTGTTCTTAATATGAATGGCTGTGTGTAGTCAGGATAATATATTTTTAAATTTGACAGAAAAATGTTTTAAATTTCTTGGAATGCTAGTTCTCTTCTCTGATCCCATCTCCATTTTACACCTTTTCTCAGTAGTTCAAGTAATGGAATTTCTTTTATACTTAGATCTGGTATCATCCTTTTATAATAATTAATTATTCCAATAAATCCTCTTAAAGTTCTTAAATTGTGTGGTGTTTTATATTCCTGAATGACCTGTGTCCGTTCTGGATCCATTTCGATTCCCTTAGTGTTAAGTTTATAACCTAGATAAATTACTTCTTTTTGAAAAAATGTACATTTTTCTTGATTTATTTTTAGTCCAACTTTGTCTAATCTATTTATTATAATTTTTAGGTGTTTCTCATGATCTTCAGCCGTTTTAGAAAAAATTAATATATCATCAATGTAGTGAATTACAAAATGTTCATATTGATCCAAAATATCATGAAGACATCTACATAGAGCACTGCAAGATGATTGAAGTCCAAATGGTACTACTTTGAATTGATATACTACTCCATCTATCTGAAATCCTGTATACTGTCTACTTTTTCTTTCTAGAGGTATTAACCAAAAGCTATGCTGTAAATCAATTTTAGTGAAAAATGACATTCCTGTAATTCTTCCTAATATTCCATCTATACTCATTGGTGCTTCAAATTGCTTTTCAGTGATCTTGTTAATATTCCTTGCATCCAAACATAACCTGATTTCACCTGATCTTTTACGTACTACTACTATTGGGTTTATGAAACGTGTATCTGCCTTCTCAATGATTCCATCTTCTAACATATTATTAATCGTTCTGTTTACTTCTTCTCTGTATTTATATGGTATTGGGTATGATTTTGTTTTAAAATCTTTTTCTTCTTTAACTTTTATACTATGGATATAATTTTGTGCAATTCTATTTTCTTTATTGACAAGTCCCTTGTGTTGCTGCAATATGGAAACGACTATTGATTTATATTCTTCAGGGCAATTAACTTTTATCACATCTTCTTCTTTACAAATAAAATTATTCTTCATTATGTACTCATTATTCCTTGCTTCCAATTTTACGCACTCCACCTCGTAGGCATCCATCTGCTTAAAATTTCCATTCCTTAAATATTCACTACAATAATTATTCTTTACATTCTTTTGGGACATTTCCCTATCATCAAAATACATTTCTTCTTCATAAACATCATTATTTTCTTTTAATAATATCCTATCAACTCTTATTCCTTCTTCCACCTCATCTTTCTGCATAAATTTAATTATTTGCCCTTCCAAAGTTACCATTTTTTCTTCAAAATCTATCTTTACTTTCTTCTTTTCCAATTCATCATTTCCCATTAATATATCAACACATAAATCCTTGACAATAAATCCTTGCATATTAATTTCTTTATTAAGAATATTAATTTTAAAATTGGCTAGTTTATCAATTTCACCCAACTTCTTATTATTTGCACCAACAATTTTAATTTTTGGCATCTTTATTATATCTGATAGTTTTAATGTATTAAAAATAAAATTCTCCGAGACTAAAGTACTTTCTGAACCAGTATCTATCATAATTTTAATCATTTTATTGTTGGCCAAAGCATTTATATAAATTAAATTAATAGATTCAATAATTTTATCTTCATCTAGAGAAATAAATTCAGAAGGTTTTTCATAATAGCAATGGCCTAACTTGTAATTCAGAAAGTTTACTGAACAAAATTTTGATTATTAGAATTGTCAGATTGTATCTGACCACTTGGATCTGATGTCCTATGTCTTTCCCTACTATGACTTCTACTCACATTTTCCTGCCTTGTACTACTTCGTTCCCTGTCTTCGCAGCTTCTATTCCTTCGAACACAATTTACCTGTCTGTTATAGTTAGGTCGCTCTGTATTTCTTCTATTGTTAAAATCTTGTCTATTATTATTAGTACTGTTATTAAAATGTTGTCTATTATAATTAGTATTATTATTAAAATTTTGTCTATTATAACTAGTATTGTTATTAAAGTTCTGTCTATTTTGATTACTGTTATTATTATTAAAATTTTGTAAACTATCACCATACCTAGTATTATTGTTATATGATTGTCTATATTGTTGATTATCATTTTTATTATATTGAAAGTTATTATTGTTTTTTTTGTTGTTATTATTATTACTTGTCATATTACCTCTTTGTATTCTTTGAATAAAATTAATAGAACTCTCTATTGTTTGAATATTTTGTACAGTTACTGTTTGCACAACATCAGCATCAAAATGTCTAGATACATTTAAGACCGTTTCATCCTCTCTAAGCGGTGGTTCTAAATATTTTGCAACTGTTATCAGTTTCAATGCATAATCTACCATATTTGATTTTAAATTTTGATTATACTTTCCAAAATATAGAATTTCTCTAAACTTAGCTTGCTCTAGTTCACCCCAATAATAATTTAAAAATTTATTTTCAAATGTTTGAAAATTATCTAAATCATTTTCAATACTAGCAAACCAAGTTGCTGCATTGTCATTTAATGTCATTCTAATATAATCTTTAATATCATTAATATTATTCACAAATCTTAATTTATGTTTTAAACTATTTATGTATACTCTAGGATGCAAATTTTTTATATTACCAGAGAATTTAATCCCAGTCTTATTCGTTAAATTTAAGTAAGGTCTCCCTATGTCTCTCATTTGTGAAATATCATCTATTCTCTGTTCCACATTTCTTATTTGATTACTATTTATTTGGATATTTTGTTGTATATCGTCTAATTTTTCTTCTGCGTTTCTCCTGTCTTCGTTAATTTTTACTTCTAAGTTACATTTCTGCAACTCTATTTTCTGTTCTATATCTATCTTATTATCTTGAATAATCCTCTTTACTTCTGTCCTCTCATTGTCTATCCTTTTCTTGTAGTCATTCCGTATACTTTTTATTTCATTTGCTACTTTTTTCTCTGCAGCTTCAAGTTTTTTATCCATTTGTTTTTCCATTTGTTTTACAATTTTATTATTATTATCTTCTATTTTCTTTTCTAATTTTCTATGATTCTCTTCCAATTTCTGTTCCCTGTTCCAATTCTAATCACCACTGAATGTCTTCGTACTTCGGTTATCCTTGTTTTTGTGAAATTACTTTTTCCAATTATCAGCTTCTACCAATTTAAGATATTTTTCTTCACCAGCATTTATAAACCACCAAGCAAACCAGCAAACAGCATTTATATTTATTCTTCTTTTCAATATACCAATATCCAATTATTATAAGTTGATTTATACTAATCTCCAATCATAATATAATTTTAATTTCTTCCAATATCCAACCAATATTCTTCTAATATACTTTTTTAATCTTCAATAATTATTTGTGTATAATTATAAATGTGCATTAAAAATATATGCATAATTTTTAATCTTCATTTAACTCACTATATTAAACAATTGGACTATTTGTAACTGATTCACTGACTCCACTAACTTTCATATTTCTTACTAAACTTTCTGACTGACTTCTTGACTTAAACTTTCTGACTGACTGACTTAAACTTTCTGACTGCTTGACTTAAACTTTCTGACTGACTGACTTAAACTTTCTGACTGCTTGACTTAAACTTTCTGACTGCTTTGAATCCAAATCACCGGGTATTTATATCTTTTTGGATGTTCCAGAACCATCTGGTAAGAAATCATGTTCCATTTGTTCTATTAAATACATGTCTGAATTTTCTGGAACAAACCATTTCGCAAACAAAGCCATCTCCGGTTATCTAGAGAATTCCTTACTTATCTATCGAGAATTTTGTTGGCATTTAGGCTTTTCAGATCAGAGTATACATTTAAATCAGTAACTTATATAAATTAAACATTTTAATTTAATAAATTACACATTTTAAACAACATATTATCATTATAACCCCACTTTATATTCGTAATTATTCTTAAACGTCACTTCAGAGTATGTATATCTGGTTGCCTAGTCACATGGCTCACTTAAATATATCTACAACATCATAATTACTAAAAAAATACTTTTTATATGCTAATTTCTTAAAAATGCCCTCACATAAATATATTTTTATTAAATTCTCTAGTATATAACTTCTTAAAATAACCAAATACTTGTTATATCTAAAATTATCTAGTATATAACTTATAAATTATTTTCTTTAAACACCAATCATATCAATATATATATATATATATATATATATATTTATTTACGGTAACAATTGACTTCCCACATGTAAAGTTGTAGGTTCAATTGGCTTCCGCTGGTCAATTGGCATCCGGTATTCGGATGCCAATTGACCTCTTCAAAATAATATCAGAAACGCATAGTGGATGATATTATAAGGCTCTTTACGCGATATGAACCCGGAATCCAATTGGACCGTTTTTTGATTCGTAAATAAATCGTAGTTCGAGGCAAAAAATAAGCAGCGCCACCATCGATTTGTGTATATTGAGTTGAAGCGATATTCATGTCGTTACAGCTTAGCGGTTCAATTGGCATCTACAGGATGTGATACGATTTTGGAAGCCAGTCAGTCACTTAGATTGTCTTAGATTCCAGGTTTATAAAGGTTCGAGTAACATCTGGTCGATTCGCGTTTGAGTTTAATTCTTAGAATGGATATTTTTTGTTTAGTTTTTGGATTTACAATATATTATTGGTTTTATCTTACTTTCTTGTTATCTGCAGTCTTTTATTCTTTTTGAAAGGTTTTATAACCTTATTTCTCAGCGCCATGTGTATAATTTTTTGAAGCACATTGCTAAAACGTTGTGTATTAAAAAGCATTTAATGTTAGGGGTTGTAAATGCATTAAAAATGTTGTGAATTTTGAAAATGTGGTTTGGCGCTGTGTTAATAAGATTCTTTCGTTAAGATGCTTAGTTTTTATCTATCTCTGGTTATGCTTTGTCTTTTTTTCTGTGAAAATATTAACTAATATTATAAATGTGAGTGTAAGGTGTTTGTCGGCTTGTTTTTTTTCGCATTCCCTGTTTAACTTTTTAACCGATCATATTGATTATTTTTGCAATTTTGACAGGGACACAAATAAGCACAGATGATACATTTTATTAAAAAAAGTTGTATTTTCAAGGGATACTTCTCGGCAGAAGACGCCATCACAATCGAATCGAGGATAAAAGCTAGTATTTTATATGTAAATGAGAATGCAATCCACTCTTAACTGATCAACATTTAATATGTCATCACAGGTGTTCCGTGTGCAATGCTGCCAGGTCACCCATGTACAGCTTGGAACAACAAGAGCCATTTGCTGATCGGTTTAGGTCACCGAAACCCAACCAATTATGATTGGATCAACAGAAACAACTACTCCGTGGGCTAATACCCCTACCGGCATTGAATTATACTATTGATCCAATGGTCGCAGAACAACACAACCCATCAAGTGTGAAACGCCAAACAGCTGTTTCGGTCCGCCAGACCTTATCAGTGACGCTTGGCTTCTCCATTGGAAAGTTGTCCGTTCTGCTTAAGGGGACAAGGTCCTCTGAATCTCAAATGTAAATGAGAATGCAATCCACTCTTAACTGATCAACATTTAATATGTCATCACAGGTGTTCCGTGAGCAATGCTGCCAGGTCACCCATGTACAGCTTGGAACAACAAGAGCCATTTGCTGATCGGTTTAGGCCGCCGAAACCCAATTAATTATGTTTAGATCAACAGAAACAACTACTCCGAGGGCTAATACCCCTACCGGCATTGAATTATACTATTGATCCAATGGTCGCAGCACAACACAACCCATCAAGTGTGAAACGCCAAACAGTTGTTGCGGTCCGCCAGACCTCATCAGTGACGCTTGGCTTCTCCATTGGAAAGTTGTCCGTTCTGCTTAAGGGGACAAGGTCCTCTGCATCTCAAATGTAAATGAGAATGCAATCCATTCTTAACTGATCAACATTTAATATGTCATCACCGGTGTTCCGTGTGCAATGCTGCCAGGTCACCCATGTACAACTTGGAACAACAAGAGCCCTTTGCTGATCGGTTTAGGTGACCGAAACCCAACCAATTATGTTTGGATCAACAAAAACCACTACTCCGAGGGGTAATACACCTACTGGCATTGAATTATACTATTGATCCAATGGTCGCAGATCAACACAACCCATCAAGTGTGAAACGCCAAACAGCAGTTTCGGTCCGCCAGACCTCATCAGTGACGCTTGGCTTCTCCATTGGAAAGTTGTCCGTTCTGCTTAAGGGGACAAGGTCCTCTGAATCTCAAATGTAAATGAGAATGCAATCCACTCTTAACTGATCACATAGGTGACCTAGCAGCATTGCACACGGAACACCTGTGATGACATATTAAATGTTGATCAGTTAAGAGTGGATTGCATTCTCATTTACATTTGAGATTCAGAGGACCTTGTCCCATTAAGCAGAACGGACAACTTTCCAATGGAGAAGCCAAGCGTCACAGATAAGGTCTGGTGGACCGAAACAGCTGTTTGGCGTTTCACACTTGATGGGTTGTGTTTTTCTGCGACCATTGGATCAATAGTATAATTCAATGCCGGTAGGGGTATTAGCCCACGGAGTAGTTGTTTCTGTTGATCCAATCATAATTGGTTGGGTTTCGGTGACCTAAACCGATCAGCAAATGGCTCTTGTTGTTCCAAGCTGTACATGGGTGACCTGGCAGCATTGCACACGAAACACCTGTGATGACATATTAAATGTTGATCAGTTAAGAGTGGATTGCATTCTCATTTACATTTGAGATTCAGAGGACCTTGTCCCCTTAAGCAGAACGAACACTTTTCAATGGAGAAGCCAAGCGTCACTGATCAGGTCTGGCGGACCGAAACAGCTGTTTGGCGTTTCACACTTGATGGGTTGTGTTGTTCTGCGACTATAGGATCAATAGTATAATTCAATGCCGGTAGGGGTATTAGCCCTCTCAGTAGTTTTTTCTGTTGATCTAAATATAATTAATTGGGTTTCGGTGACCTAAACCGATCAGCAAATGGCTCTTGTTGTTCCAAGCTGTACATGGGTGACCTGGCGGCATTGCACACGGAACACCTGTGATGACATATTAAATGTTGATCAGTTAAGAGTGGATTGCATTCTCATTTACATTTGAGATTCAGAGGACCTTGTCCCCTTAAGCAGAACGGACAACTTTCCAATGGAGAAGCCAAGCGTCACAGATAAGGTCTGGCGGACCGAAACAGCTGTTTGGCGTTTCACACTTGATGGGTTGTGTTGTTCTGCGACCATTGGATCAATAGTATAATTCAATGCCGGTAGGGGTATTAGCCCTCGGAGTAGTTGTTTCTGTTGATCCAAACATAATTGGTTGGGTTTTAGTGACCTAAACCGATCAGCAAATGGCTCTTGTTGTTCCAAGCTGTACATGGGTGACCTGACAGCATTGCACACGGAACACCTGTGATGACATATTAAATGTTGATCAGTTAAGAGTGGATTGCATTCTCATCTACATTTGAGATTCAGAGGACCTTGTACCCTTAAGCAGAACGAACAACTTTCCAATGGAGAAGCCAAGCGTCACTGATGAGGTCTGGCGGACCGAAACAGCTGTTTGGCGTTTCACACTTGATGGGTTGTGTTGTTCTGCGACTATAGGATCAATAGTATAATTCAATGCCGGTAGGGGTATTAGCCCTCGGAGTAGTTGTTTCTGTTGATCCAAACATAACTAGTATTTTATAGTATAGCAAAGTAATACATTTTCGGGTAGATCAGATATGTAGGATTTAGTGCTCGCTCTTCTACCTATATTTTATTAAAGTGTCTTATGAAATTTTAATTTCTGGATCATTTTTTGTCTTTAACTGGGATATTATTACTCTCCTGCCTTCTACTATTCTTTGCTTTTCTTACCACTCCTGCTGATATCTCTATATTTGTGTTTCGTTTATTTATTCGTTCATAGTTTGTTATTAATTTTGCCTCACACATATTTGCGTCTTAATAATTTTAATAATATAGAAATCTTATTACCTGAATAAAGGAATCATGTTTTGTTCAAATAAATTTAATAAATTAAAACCATTTCTACATACCATTTTGAAGATAATCATAACAACTTGAAAACACTACAACAAATGAAATGGAATAAGCAGTTGTTCCACATCTCTAACGTAAGGATATGAAGAAAAATTGATTCTTAATATCGTGTGTATTTTTCACCAGCGCGAATTAGTGCTTGAAATCTACGTGGCATGCTGCGTATAAGCCTGTCGATATCTTGTTGAGGTACCTATATTTTCCCATTCTTCGATTAGAGTTTCTTTTAGTTGTTGAAGGATTTGAGGTGGATGTGGGCGCCTCGGGACACATCTATCTAACATATCCCAAAGATGTTCAATTAGTATAAGCGAATAAATGCAATACACTCTTAACTGCTCAACACATCAAGGTGTTATAGCAGGTGTTCCGCGTGCAATGCTGCCATGTTCACTATTGGAGTCACTGGAGTAGTTGTTGCTATTGATCCAAAAAGTTAAGCTTTGCTTGGGTTTTCGGTAACCTTAACCGACAGCAAATGACTCTTGTTTTCCACGCTGTACATGTGAACATGGCAGCATTGCACGCGGAACACCTGCTATAACACCTTGATATGTTGAGCAGTTAAGAGTGTATTGCAATTTTTCGCTTATATTTTATAGTCAGAGGACACAGTCCCCAAAGCAGAACGGACAACTTTCCAATGGTGAACCCAAACGTCACTAATGATAGTCTGGGTGGACCGAAACAGCTGTCTAGTGTTTCACACTTGGTGTAAGAAGTCAGATACCAAAAAATAAAGGAGAAAGTTATGTGCACTTTGCGTTCGGCAATAATGTGCCTGTTGTCTTAAACATCTTCACTTGCAAAAATTTTCACAGTGAGTGTTATCAAATGGTCGTATACTCTTATAAGTACTTTTGTTTGCTTTCTAAGTATTTTTCATGGACTTTGAATTTGCTAAAATATTGGAAAGTGTCATCGAAAATGCAAATCGAAGAGAAATACGAACAAGAACGAGAAAATACAGCCCATATAGCCCATAATGCGACGTAACAGCCCAAGACATGAAGTTACAATCATTGTAACATTTAATTTTAACATTTAATCCTACTATACCAGAATTTCTTTAGTAATACCAAATAATTCATTACAACAGAGCTCTTTTACTCAGGGAATAATCAGACTAGAAGTTGTTAAAAGACGATAAAACATTTTTAAATTACTGAGCTTAAAAAATGTAAAATAAAAGTATTTAGCAAATTAAATCAAATTTGAAGCTGTCATAATTTTAAAAGAAAAATATTCAATCTCGAAAAAAGCAATAACTACCTGCCTACAATTTATAGATACAGAGTAATATACTCTAACAAGTTAAATTTTTAAACATCCGTTTCGACAACAAAATATTACAATGACTGAACAGATGAATTGACTCAGGTAGAATTCCACCGAAACCTTTAGGTATTATTGTCGACTTGAGTCATAAACCAATGGATGCTAAAGGTCCAAAGCCAATCGATGCCAAAGAAACCGCAACAGCGATTGATGCCAATTGGTACCGCAACAGAATTCGCTGTATATTGTGGCCCGTGAATATTCACGGATGCCAAATGGGAATACTTTTCGTCCAGAAGTCAATTGGTACTACAAAGAAATATATATATATATATATATATATATATTTATATATATATATATATATATATATATATGTATATATATATATATATGTATATATATATACATATATATATATATATATATATATATATATATATATATATATATATATATATATGTATATATATTTTATTATATATATATATATATATATATATATATATATATATATATATATATATATATATATATATATATAATAAAATATTACTAATAATTATAAGACTACTATACCGAATTACACTCGTCCAGCGTAGCAAAACTCGAGAACCAGATTTAAAAACTAAAAGTTGTAAATGCAGAATCTGAAACACTTCCAGACATTACTTAAAAGGAAGTTAAAAATGTCTTCAAACAGACGAAAAATAGAAAAACTCCTGGTGATATCGAAATAATAAAAAAGATATTTACAGCTGGATTTTCCTAATGAAGACATGCCTCTTTGGGGGTACTATTGCAACCTCTTGGCAAAATACGCAGGTACTTTTCGATTTAATCTTGAAGAATCTTGAAAAATCGATTTAAAAATGATTTTAATAAAACAAAAGTGATGACTAATTAAAATATCATAATAGACTTAAATAGAAGTGAGATTAACAATGTAAAAAATTAAGTGTATATATACCTTTTTTTTGGACTGAGGTGGAAAGGTTCGAAACCGACTAGGGAAGGTGTCCCTAGTACTGTTGGATTCAACCAGAAAGGCACGAAGACACGAGAACGGCACAGAATACTACTACCTAGTTGGAATATCAAATCTGGCCCGGCTCTAGGGGCTTTCAGGGTGACCGCTTCAGTCTTGTTGCCTGCAAGTTCCAGGTCGTTATTCGTCATCCACCTATTTACTTTACTAAAGCAGTCATTTACAGTATCTGCGATTTCCCAATACATGTCACTTGTTAGTAATATAGCTAGGTTGTCGGCATAGGAAATTGCCATGCTATTTCTACCGTAATCGATGTCTAGTACCCCCTTAATATAGTACATTCCATAACGTCTGGCCTAATTCGGAGCCTTGTAGTACGCCGGCTGTTAATCTGATCTTTGTATTTCTAGCCACTGAAAGATCACTTAAGTATCTCTTTATGATGTTTATTAAATATCCCGACACTTTTGCAGATTCTAATTTGCTTATGATGTGCGCCCAGTTGGAAGAGTTAAAGGCATTCTTCACATCAAACATTACTAAAACGACCCATCTTTTAATTGTGGTCTTAACAGTATCTGTAATATGTTTAACCGCATCTACAGCTGATTTTGCTTTCCTAAATCCGTATTGTCTAGATGAGATGATGGTTTTTTTTCCTCAACTTGTCTTCAATGCAATTTTTGACAAGATTCTCGTAGAGTTTCCCTAAACAGTCAAGTAGACAAATCGGCCGATATGCGCTGGCTTCGTCCGGATCTTTGCCGGGTTTAGGCGAGTGTAATTCTCGCGAGTTTAAGCTGATCGGAAAATTCTTGTCTTGTCAGTAGCTGATTAAGGATTTCTCTTACTGATTCTGGTTGTAATGTAGTTAATAGTTTTATCGCGTCTGGTGGCATACGGTCTGGTCCAGAAGATTTACCTACTTTAATGAAATCTGCGGCTCTCATGAGTTCCGCAAGGCTAACATCGTCTTGACAGGTGTGTTCATTTATAACGAGGTTCATATATACCTAGTTCATACGATCAAATTGAGCAAACACAATCAACTGTCAGGGATCAGTAGAATATTCTGGATAACTTGGGCAGCACTAAGAAAAGTTAAAGTGTAAGTTGTGTTGAAAAAAACAAAAAGATACCAATAAATTAAAAAAAAGAATTGAATAGTTGTATCCTACAAATTATGACCTATGGAACGTAGACCGTGATCTTACAGAGTTATCAGCCAATAAATGATAAAGTAGAAGTTTCTCTGAGAGAACATATACGAAACTAAGATGTGCAAAGCAGGATGTAGATGGAAGAGGTAATTGGAAGAATTGCTCAAATAAAATGCGTAGATGTCAGGTGGCACAACAGGATAACAAAAGATAAAAAAAGTTGCACATTGGTGTAAGTACTATATTAAATTGTATGTATATCAGTTACTTATTATTATTTTTATTATAATTTATTAATTAAGTTTATTTCTTCTGTGCGTATTTTTTCATTTCTTTATAAAGGTGCAATTTTTTATTCGTGTCGCGATATATTTGTCGAGATGGTCCCTTCTTCTTTTTTTTGTTCTTAAATATATCATTCATCCATATGTGTATAAGGACCCCAATACCTTAATAATTCTCTTTAACCTAAAATGGGTGATACCGTGCAATAATATATCACAGATATTCAATTGCGGTCATGGTGAAAGTATTAGAGCCCAAATTTAAATTAATCTACACTATTAGATTATAAGTTTCCAATATTCAGTTTACAAATATTGACAATCTAATTTGTCAGAAAATATTGTTTGTAGATATTATCTTCTAATGGAAGAAATTCAACACCTCAATGTTAACCGTATCTCGAATTCTCGAAACACTTTTTAACTAACTAGTAAAAGGCTTTTCTCTCCGAGATGTAAGGATTAGACAAACTACTAATTATTTCATTTATTTCTGTGGTAATGATAGCATCTTTAGCTTATACTTTTATTGAATATTTTTTAGCGGAACCTAAGAGCAGTGACGTGGAGGATTATATTAAAGTTGAGATTTGTTTTTTTATTTTCTGTCTCGAGATATAGTTTTGGCTAACATTTCTGTTTTTACATTTAGGGCCCTCGCTTATAATATAAATACTTTATCATGTATATTTTTTCCAATATGTTCGCATTACTTTAGTTGTCTTTTCTAGTATTATTAATTTTCGATTTTTAAAGTTCTTTTTTTGGAGTCATTAGATTTAAATTATTTTTATCAGTATCATCATATGAAAAAGGAAATGGAAATCATGAATACGATTAAGATAAGAAAGTTACAGTATCTCGGCCACGTTATGAGAGGGGATAAATATGTGTTGCTACAAACCATAATGCAGGGAAAAATACAGGGAAAACGAAGTATTGGAAGAAGACGCATCTCCTGGCTCAACAATCTGAGAAAGTGGTATAATTGCAGTTCCGTCGACTTGTTCAGAGCTGCAATCTCAAAAGTGAAAATAGCTGTGATGATTACCAACCTTCTTAGAGATGACGGTACCTAAAGAAGAAGAAGATCAGTATCAGTATTCGATTTTTAAATGTTTTTTTTAATGCTTAATACTGTATAGGCCAGTAAATAAACGAGAAATACAGCAATACCGTGTAATTTTCCGTGTCACCACCGAATTGTAGGAAAATTTGGATTTAGGTTCTACTTCACTTTTAAACTTGTGCGTTGGTTGCTTTTTATTTTTTAGGGGTGAAAAATCGTATAATTGTAAATTAAAGCGGTTAATTGATTAAAATCATCTTTTAATGAAGTTAATGAATGTCAATTAACAGTAAACAACATAATTTAAAATTGTATTACAGTTTAATCCCTCAATCTCACCCCCTAGAATAGTTATATTTAAAACAATATCCTTGATTAAATACGTTGTCTTCAATGAATTGCACGGAAATTTGGATTTAGGTTAAACATATCCTCTACTTCAAAATTGGACTTATGCCGTTTGCCGCTTTTTATTTTTTAGGGATAAAATCATATTGGAAAAAATCATATAACTATAAGTTCAAGCAATTTGGAATTGTTTAATTGTGACTTTGTATTATTTTTAATTGTGTATTTAATAAATATACAGTAACATCAACTGGTTGAACAGCCGGGATTTAAAAAAGGGTTTGGTACTAACGATCACTTACAAACCATCAGAACACTGGTAGAAAAAACCACAGAATATAATGTACCTCTACATATGGCATCTATTGACTTTCACAAGGCTTTCGATAGTATTAAAACATTGGTCCTTTTTGTCAGCACTGAAGGATGCTCGAATAGACTCACGGTACACTACACTTATTAAACACATTTATGAACAGGCCACATTCCACATCAAAATCAACGAAGACGAAAAAACTGAAAAAATGCGTCTTGGTAAAGGTATTAGACAAGGTGATACTATTTCACCAAAGCTTTTTACCTTAGCATTGGAAAATGTATTCAAACAGCTCGAATGGGAGCAAAAAGGTCTAAACATTGATGGTGTACGTTTGAGTCATTTGAGGTTTGCGGACGACATAGTATTATTTAGTACAGATATCCATTAATAGGTCTGAAAATTAACCTTCAGAAAACAAAAACAATGAGTAATTTACAAACTAATATTGTTATTGACAACGTCAGTCTTGAAAATGTAGACCACTATATATATATATATATATATATATATATATATATATATATATATATATATATATATATATATATATATATATATATATATATCTTTGACATACCATTAAAATCGGCAAAGAAAACCAAATAGCTGAAATAAAAAGATGCATTTAATTGTCTTGGGCAGCTTTCGGCAAGTTAAGCTTTATCTTAAAGAATAAAGATATATCAATGTGTCTAAAACGTAGAGTTTATTACAGGCAAGATACAAATGTATCTTGCCTGTAATAACATATGGACTGGAGACCATGGCCTTTACAAATAAAACCTTAGAGTAGCTCAGTACAACCCAAAGAGCGATGGAAAGGGTCATGCTAGGGATTGGTTTAAGAGACAGGATTCGAAACATTAATATTCGTGAAAGAACAAAGATTACTGATGTCGCAGAACGTATAGCAAGGCTCAAGTGGCAATGGGTCGGACATGTTGCCCGAGATAATCCCGAAAAATGGACACAGAGATTAACAAACTGGAGAAATTATAGATCATTAAAATTAAGAAATAATAGAAAACACGACTATATGAATGTGAAAGAAAAATATTGGCACAAAGAAATTGGATGCTGTAAGAAAAAGGAAATGACTAACAAAAGCTATATATCTTATAAGACAAGGCAAAAAGTTCGGTTTCGTTCGGAAAAATATTCCTATGAGATTTGGATGCTGGATTAAAGAGAGAACAGGCGAGGAGTAGGCAGACCACAGAAGAGGTGGGCAGATGATATCAAACAATTCGCGGGCAAGCAGTGGATGAGAATTGCCAAGAGTAGAAATCAATGGAAGCAAATTGAAGAGGCCTATGTCCAGCACTATCCGAATACAGGCTGAAGAAGAAGAAGACAGTGACATTAAATTCAGATTTCCTTATTGTTTTGATTTTTACCACATAATTTCTACATACATTTACCACATAATTTATTTTATTCTAACTTAAAAAAGCTACCCTTATTAGTTGGTAACGATGGGTAAAAGTATGTCTGTGCCTTGATAGCACCTTATAAATGCTCCAGTATACGCGTTCTTATATCTCGTAAAATATTTCATTGGTTTTTTACTCATAACTCGGTTAGCTTTTGAGCCATGAAGTACTTAAATAAAACCATTTTGTTTTGACGATTTTTGTAAAGATAATAAAATCATTAAAATTAAATTTTTTTAACCCTTAATTTTGAAAGGGTTTTAGTTGAATGGGCTTGAACGAATCACTAATTACGACTATATGCAAACTTTAAACAGCCATCTCTTAAACAATTTTGTCTTGCAAAAAAACAGCAAAAAAATATTCAAAAATAAAATTCAAGAGTTGTTCAAAATTTTTTAAACAATTTTTTTTAAACAAATTGAAATAATAATTTTTTTCGGCCTGAACAATTTTTTTGGGTTTTTGGATAATTATGAACAAAAAAGGTCTGTTGTAAGTTTTCTTTAAAGTTAATCGTTTTCACGTTATAAATAAAAAATATGTGCCTTAGATCTTGTTGCTCTCTCGCAGTGCCAGCGACCGTCTTGTCATAAGCGCTTTATTAACGATTAAAAAACAATGTTGTAAAATAAAATAAGCCCAAAATACTTATTGGGAAATGCCAGAACATGGTTTGCACTTGAGTTAAGATCATTAGTGAATTCAAAATAATATTTATTACTTGTGTTTTTGAGCCTTGAAAATCGTAATTTGGCTTTTATTTTTTCAGTTTTGAACTGTTTATAACTCTAAAACTATCAAGTTTACAGAAAAATTTTAAGAAACTATTTTGTTCAGAATGGTCCAAAAACTTTTAAAAAAATTGTCTGGGCCGAAAAAAGTTATAGTTATAATTTGTTTAAAAAAAGTTGTTTAAAAAAAATTTAACAACTTTTTGCCTGGGTCACCACTTAAACCATATTTTGCGGTATCTCATGAAAGTGATTATGCAAAAAAATCTCATGGGAATATTTTTCCGAACGAACCCGAACTTTTCGCCTTGTCTTATAAGATATATAGCTTTTGTTAGTCATTTCCTTTTTCTTACAGCATCCAATTTCTTTGTGCCAATATTTTTCTTTCACATTCATATAGTCGTGTTTTCTATTATTTCTTAATTTTAATGATCTATAATTTCTTAATTTTTGCTTTATACTTCTTTATTTGGATTCTGCACCAGATCACCTGTATATGTTAGGTTAATTTTTTTATTATTTTATAAAGATATTAAATTCACTTGGAAACAGCCCACTAGATAATTAAAATCGATTATTGATTATATAGTCGTTAAACAGATCACAAAAATTAGATGGAACGAAGTAAGAGTGTAAACGTAGAGCCTTATGTGGATCAGATTATGGATTGGCTGAAGGGGAGGCTATATTCTACCCGAGGATTTTTTAGAATATAAATTAGAAAGTCACCTTAGACAGCGTCCATCTGGGACCACAATATAATTTAGATAGTCTTAAAGTAGCATCTACGCAATTCGTATATCAACGGCAACTAGCAAATAAGGTCCAGAGTAAAATTAAGGGAAGTAGGGGAGACCGGGGTAATTCTGCTCAGGTAAAAGAGAAAATACTTACAAAAAATTTACTATGTGCACACAAATTTCCATAATTTAACAACTAAAACTAGTATCTATTGATAACGTTACTCTTATAAAACAAAAGGTTTAAAGTTTTACGGATTTTGAAGAAAAATAAAATACGTTAAAAAACTGTTATTGCGCGGTATTCCCCCAAAGTACAAGATAATTCTGCGCAGAACTTAAATAGAACTGTATGCGAAAAAAAAATTATTGTAATAAAGCAAGTATTGTAAGCAAAACAAATTTCTTAAATACAAAATTTAAAAAACACATTAAAGAGAAAATTTTATTTTCTGGCTGTCTTCCGTTCGACCCTGGCACACATATCGCACATGTAATTAACTGCTGAATCCCAACCACTACATTCTGAATAAGCTCAAATTGAATACATTACACAACGGTACCAAATCTCTTTGTCTCGTACGAATTCACCTCACACTAAACACTGCCCATTTTCTAATGTTATATCTACATCATCTAGTTCATCATGATCACAAAGCTTACTCTTATCATAACTTTCAGACTCAGAATCATAAAAATGTAAGTTTCAAACTCTAGATTTCTTGCTTACAGGTTGTTTCTTTGCTTTAGTAGCCACTTTTCCTACGATTCCTGTCATTCTTTTCCTGGTTTTTGTTTTTTGACCTCTTCAGCTTTTTTCTTAAGATTTCACTTTTCTTGTTTTATTTCTAATTGAGTTTTAGTGGCGTGGAAGTGAAAATTTCAAAAAACTTAAGTATTATTTTGCACTTTATTTGGAACTTTTCTTTGCAATTTTGGCACTAGCTTTTCAATAGGTACACTAGACTAAGTTTTAACATTTCCGGACGTTCCAGGCTGCGGTTCAGTATGCTGGTTTGATTTTAATTTCGCATTATTAGACGTAGTCTTGTGCATAGTTTCATCAAATCTCGATGGTGTTGGTTGAGGTTTGGTATTTCTAGATGGAGTTCTCTGCAGAGTTTCGTCACACCTCGACTGTATTGTTTGTGGTATCGTTCTGTGTTTAACTTCAAAATTTACATTCGGCTGCTCAAGAGCACTGTCATCGTTGGATCGTCGGTTTTATTTAAGTTCATTACAGTGTGTATATCTGAAACTTCAAAGTGATCTATTAAGCTAAAATCATATTTAGAGAATTATAGAATTTATTAAGGTCTATGGGCCATATTCCAGCAGCACAGAACCCGGATATTCCTTCGTCCATCGTGGCAACTCTCAGATATGCTCTGTTAAAAATGGAAGCTAGTTCAAAATGTGTAATCTTTTCATAAGTATGAGTTCTTAGATACAAGGTTGCACTCACGATTTTAAGCATTCCTTATGGGTCAAAAAAAAAATAGGTCAAGAGGTTGAAGCCTGTGTGAGGTATGAGGGGGAAGTGAAACCATAACAATTCCGTGTGATCTGCAGTAAGTATAAATCTTCAAAGAAATGTGACTCACATTAATATCTGAAACAGAAGCACTGGATCTTCTTCTTTCGAGGCCTTTATATGCTGGCAAAAATGTTTTATTCGGTCGAAAAATAACTCTTCATTTATATAATCATTTTTTGAACATCTGTACATTGTTCCAATTGGGCCTCCTCTCAATAATTGTGGAGTTACACGTATTCGAGGGAATATGAACATAAAAGAGACAAACTATCCTAAAGCATTTACAGCGCATATTATGGTAACATTTCTTCCTTTTTCTAAAGGTATTACGGATCCTACTTGTTTTTGACCTTTTGATACCAAAATTTTTAATGGTTTCTGGACCGTACAAATGTTTATTTCATCTACATTAAAAATCCAACTCTCAGGAAATTTGAACATTTCCATAACTGTGAGCAGATTGTAAAAAATCGTTCAACCTCATCTTTATTAAATGCAGAAATGCGGTTTTGACTGGTAGTTTCGGGTTTTCTAACACTAAAGGCGCATCCACATTATGCCATGCCTTGCCGATCGGTATTGCCGATCGGCAAAGCCGCATGTAGTACGGACGCAATTGCGGCTTGGGTTCGGGGCCGAAAGCCGAACAGATTCCAAACCCGATTGATGGCGGTCTCGATGAAAGAGAACCGTACCGATCAGTGTAGTGTGTACGTTTGTATGTAGGCAATCCTCGTCGGCATTCAGTGAGGGATCAGTGCAATTGATCACGAAGACATCTCGTGGCCTGTCGATTCACAATAATTGCGTGCTTTATTGTTATTCGGGAAATGGAGTGGAATGAAGAAAATACACAAAACCTACTTGAAATGTATCATGAGCGCCCCGTTCTGTGGAACAGCCGATTGGCAGATTATAAAGACCGGAACAAACGTCGCGATGCATTGTTGGAAATAAGCGTATATTTTGGAGTGGAGAAAGAGGAAATCGAAAAAAAGATTAGATATCTCTTAAGTCACTTTGCACGGGAAGTAAAAAAAGAGAAAGATTCAGAAAAAAGTGGTAATGGAACCGAAGAAACTTACAAAAGTAAATGGTTTGCGTATAAGTTAATGGAATTTCTGAAGGATAAGAATAAACCTATTGTAACGCAAGATTCAGAGGTATGTATATCATATTTACACTGTAGTAGATACTTTATTCATTCTTAATAATTGAGTTCATATTTATACATAAATTTGAAAATATTGATATAATCATATTGGTATATCGTATTTCATTTATCATATTGAAAAGGCAATGCTCCTTCTTGAGAAATGAAGAATTCGGCCAATTCGTTTCTCACATTTTGTGCCGCAGCTCCACTCCTTCTTGCCCTTCTGCCAAAACTGAGCAATTCATTAGAGGAAGCATTTCGTTTCCAAAGCCCAGGATTAATTGCTCCAGCATCCGAACATTCTACATCAATCATTCCAGGTGGAGTGTAAAGATTTCTTGAAGTGTTTTTTTGCAAGAAATTGTGTAGGTGAATTAAGGCCAAAACTACGTTCGTTGCAGTTTCTGGTTCCAACAACATGGGCCTACGAAGCACTCGGAAAACAGCACTTAAAATGCCAAAAGCATTTTCTGACACTCTTCTTGCGCGGCTCAATCGATAGTTGAATATTCTATTTTTTGAACCTTTTTCCTGATGTCCTGCGAATGGCTTCATTATGTTTGTTGATAGTGGGAATGCGTCATCCGCCACAAAAACAAATGGAACATCAGTGCTTCGTCCTAGTAATGAACAAGCAGGTGGAAGGTTTAGGGTATTTTCTTCAAGGCACTCTTTGAAATATGAATCGTTGAATACGCCCCCGTCCGATATTCGTCCCTGACATCCCACGTTTGCATATATAAAATTATAATTTGCGTCTACAACAGCGAACAAGACAATGCTAAAGAAGCTCTTGTAGTTGAAAAAATCGGTTCCTGAATTTATAGGAGCTTGTATTGATATATGTTTGCCGTCCATAGCTCCGACACAATTTGGAAAATTCCATTTGTCGTTGAACTGCTTGGCTATAAAGTACCAACTTTCGTTAGTTTTAATCATTTGAAAATAAAAGTTACATACCATAAACAGACGAACGAACTATAAATTGCAAAGCAAAAAAGTGGATTAATTTAGAAATTAATATTTTGTTTCAGGGTAAACAAAAACGAAAGGAAGAAGATTCACAAGAAGTAGAAACAGACGATGGAGAAGAGTTGCTACAAGTATTGGAACAGAGCATTGATGGTTCCGAAAATGATGTTGGAACAACAGCTCAATCTCAATCTAAATCAAACTCAATTAACATTGCGAAGTCCAGTGGTCGAAAAAGTATGGCTACTAATTTACCAATTGTAAACGAGGCAGTGAATCTTATGCGATCTATTACTACTAAAGGGGCTGAAAAGGATGAATTTTCATTGTTTGGTGAACAAGTTGCAATGAAGCTTCGAAAAATTGTGTCGCCATTTGCTAGATTTTCCGTTCAGAATATAATTAATACTGTTCTATTTGAAGCAGAAATGGGCAAATACGATAATCCTCATTTCATAAATCATTCTCATCCATCTACTCCACAAGCATATCCACTGCAATCATTCAATGTTGCCCATAATTCAATACCATCTCCAGGACATTACCCCAATACCTTAAGTGGTCGGAGTTCGACATCAACTTCTACTATTAATCAAGATGAGGACATTCACACTCTCTTATTGCAGTTGTAATTTCTTATATGTTTAAATATATAACAAACTACGATGAATAGTTATTTTTTCTTACCTTTACGTAATCTTGAAGAGCATCTATGAACGCTTTGCATACCTCTGCAACACATTTTGAAATAGTTTGCTTAGATATTTTGAAGGTATACATGAGAGAATGGTAGGAATCTCCACTGGCAAAAAAACTTAGCGTAACTGCAAGTCGTTCAGAGGCAGGAATTGCTGCTCTAAATGACGTATCTTGTTTTGAAATAACAGGTCCAATCAAATCTAACAATGTTTGGTAATCTGTTTTGGTCATTCGAAAAAAATTTCTGAATCCTGCATCACATCTATATTCCAAATTTAATTCATCTGCGTCGTCAGAAATCAAATCTTTCATAAGATCCGTGGCCCTGTACCTATTACGACTTTTGAGGCTTGGGCGAACCCAAAACCTCTTGGGACGTTTATATGAAGTAGAGGCAATTATTACAACAGCTGCAGCCGCAAGAATCATATCATCCTCTTCTGAACTCATTATTGACACGCAACACTGTACAACTGCTACGTACACACTACAAATATTGTGTGTACACCAGCGACACCAATCGGTTTTGCCGATCGGCAAGGTATGGCATAATGTGGATGCGCCTTAATATCTGTATGACACTTTAAAAAAAGATCTAACCAGTCTTCGCCAGCGATTTTCTTTACTGAGTCGAAAAGGTGTTTTATTTTATTTGCTTCAGCAAACTGGTACGCTAAACGCCGTAGTTGTGCTGGTGTGATTTCAAAAAACATATTTGCCAATTTTTTATCTTGGTTGGCTATGGTGGATTTCTATTAATCATTAAAAATTGATTTCCTGCCAAGTTTTATTTTTGTATGGCTATTGGACTTTAGTTTGTCTATTGTTATTTATGTTTATAGTGTTTTGGTTACTATGGAACTGTGGTATTTATTTAATATAGTGGGAGATTTGAAAATATAAACAAGTGAAACATATTGTTATTGTATTATTAATTGGAAAATATTTATTAAAAAAAAATTATGTGTGGAAAAATAAATCATTTTCAAAATTAAATTATTTTTAATTTTTTTTTATTTTAATCAAATTTAATTAAATTAAATTAAATTAAAATTAAATTTAATTAAGTATTACTTCATATTTAGATTTTATTAATATATTCATTTATTCAAAAACAAATGTCTGAAAGATTAATTTCTGTTTTTTTTTTCAATCAATAACAGAAAGGAGTAGATTTCACTAAGAAAATCCTTTATTTTGTATTTCTATTTTGAGCCATATAATGATAGTAACAAAAAATATATTGGTCAATCTTCGAGATACCTGAAAAATCGAATCGTCTCTCATAAAAATGGTATTAGATACAATGCAGAGAGGTGCTCTCTGGCAAAACATGTTTTTCAACTAAATCACAAAAATGAAGTGAAAATTTTAGCAAAAGAATACAAATTAGAGAAAAGGTTTGTCTTAAAAATAGCATATATTGCTGAAGAAGATCATAACTAATTAAAAATCACACATTCATAATCTTACTGAGATCTATTTCTTTCTATAAATGCTTGAAAAAAAACACAGAAATTTTAATCTCTGAGACACTCGTTTTTAATAAATGAATTTATGCTACGACAATTTTCAATTAAAGGTGAATTATCTACAAATTGAACTATGAACTAACGGCAACAATGTTAAATGTCAGAAGTAAATTTTTACCGGTACTTCCCTGAGTCATTTTTACTATGTATGCTTCGCCAATGTGAATAAGTGAAAAGTAAGATGGTTCTATAAAATTTGCCCCGTAACAATATAAATTCTACATACATTGTACGTGAAAAAAAAAACGTAACTGGGATTGTGCAAGCTCCAAAAGTACATTGTCCTGATAAAAAAAGTTTAATTGAACGGGTACCACAAAACTTTTGTTAGCACTACTATTCATTTTTTCTTATTTGAGAATAAAGCGCAAACCCTCGAATCCTTTAGGACAAAGGTAATGGAGAATGATCGCATTCCAAAAATGAGCAAAGAGACGTTAAGGAAGATAATAAAGGGAGATTTAAAACATATATGCCAAAAAAAAAAAACAAAAAATATGATCTCGTAAAGATGTCTTAATAGAAAGAGAAGATTTAGTCTGATTGCGACGAAGATATCTTCGCTCTATCAGAGAGGTTACTTCTGCCCACAAAAAGATTTATTATCTAGCCAAAACGTGGGTAAATGCTGGTCATACAATATCTAACATCTGGAAAGTATTACTGTAACGAGTTATCGTCAAGTAGTTTGAAAAAGTTTTGTGTCATACACTTGTGTGTAGGCTCAATAAAAAGCTGATAAAAGACACACTTTTCAAAAAAACCAGAACCTTCTATCACCAATAGGAAACCAGATAGTATTTGTTTTCTTAAAACCATATTTCCATTGTTTATTAACCTTAAGAGCTGAAACTTGAACAAATTGTAAATGAAGATCTAGATTTTATGACACAACGGATAAATGGCACACAGTGAAGGAGTTTAAAACAGTTAAAATAATAGTAAACATAAAATACCGCAACTGAAAAGTGGACGAGAGAACTGTCCGCTGCAATATTTCAGCTTGTTTCTTGTTATTAGTTATAAAAGGTTCTCCTTTTTTTAAAGTCTGCTTTTTCACAAGCTTTTTATTGGGCCTACTTACAACCGTGTGACATAAAAAAGTATCAAAGTTATTATAAATGTTTTTAAGCTAATAAGTCAGCCTTTTTTAAACTGATTTTTAATAACAAATTTAATAAAATTTTAAAGTTTCTCTAATAAACCTTATAAATGAAGCCTCAAAGAATCAATTGCGATTTATAAACTACTTCTAAAGTGGCTGTTTGGGCGAGCACAGTTGTTAAAATATTTGCTCCCCGGGAAAAACAAATTGAATAACTTATAAATTATTTAATCGATCTGTTTGCAATTTGAGATATTTTATTAATTCATTAACTGCCACAATTTTAAGTAGTTTTACTACACGTGGTTATCCAAAAACAAAGTTATTAACATTTATAAATTACTCCAAATTAAGTGTTTTTTTACAATTATCTCGATCAATCCTTTACGTTTTCTTATTTGGCTACCCTCAAAATAAAAAACTTTTTAAGATCTACAACGTTCATTTGAAATATTTTCTCTAGAATGTATAATAAACTTTTTATAGGCAAAAAACTGTTTTTTACTTTTTAAGATTGTTTAAAAAAAAACAAAATAAGCTATACGTCTTCACAGATTTTTCATCAGCTACCCCTCATATACCTTTTAAAACCTTCAAATATCTGTAAGAGATTTTTTCTTCATTGACTGGGGTATAACCGATTGTAAGTAAAATGTTTAATATAAGATAGATAGCCTAGCTACCGGATAAACTGATTAAGTGGTTAGCAATGTATGAGTAGGCAAAAAGATTTTAGATTTCCTAGACGACGATAGGGTTCAGATAGAGATCTGTGCCTATTATTTTAATAAAGAATGTGTTTTTACTGATATTAATTTATTTTCATTCCTTATATGAAATAAGCATAATATCCATTATGGCCAATCACGATTTTAGTCGTGATTATCACAAATTACCTATGACACATGTTATTAACATTTTCATAAGAATTTCTTATACCAGGTGTGAAGATGTTGTGGGTTTAAATCTTGATAAGAAAAACGGATACTGTTGTTAATAAATTCGATGACTTAGTGGTCTTCTCGACAGCCAACTTGATTTAAATCGACAAACTGTAACCACGTACGGCAGTAACGTGTGTTTTACCATTCTAGTTTTGTTGTTAATTTTTTTTTAATTATTTTTAAATGGCATAAATGATTTGACTATTTAAAATTAACAACCAACATAGAAAGACTTAATTAATTTTGCAGTTTGAAAGATGCGATGCACACGTGGAATCAAGTTTTCTTTTTACAATAAAAATTCGATACGGAAAGGAAGAAAAAGAAATATATTAATAAGCATTATTCATTTACTCATTGAATTTGTCTAAACTTTAAACAACCAAGATGCTTCCAAGCAGTTTGGTCCAAAGTACTACTGGTTGTGGCTTGACTTTTATATTATTTTGCTAAAACTGCTGCTTTGTGATTTGCCATTTTAACTCATATCATGAATATTACACCAAATCTGACAATAAATTATCCTAAGCGATTTTTAGCCTATTTTATATTTATTTTTATTAGATTGCCTTAATATATCATTTCTAAGTGCTTATTACAGTCGATATTTTGAAAAAACTAAGATGTTTTCTCTATTTAGTTCGGGCCTATAAAAGCTGTTGGTACAAGAGAGGCTTAATTCTCAATACAAATCTTTATTCCAGAGATACAAAGACATCAATTCTGACGTATACAGAAAGCGTTTGATCAAGTACAGCACGCCAAGATAATGCGAATACTAAAAGAAGTAGGAATTAACAACCAAGATCTAAAAATAATTATAAACGTTTAATGGAATCAGACCACAAATCTCCGAGTTGATAGTCACCACACTAAATATGTGAAAATTATGAGAGAAGTGAGGCAAGTCTGTATTTTGTCTTCTCTAATCTTTAATCTTTACTCTGAGAAAATATTTATCGAAGCTTTGCAGGAAATTAAAAAAGGCTTTCTACTAAACGGGTACCGGCTAAACAACATTAGATATGCATATGGCACCAGAGTATTTCCGGACAACCTAGAAGACCCACAAGTCCTTATGAAAAAAATCATGTATTACAGTCAACAATAGTCAATGGACCCAATATAAACGTAAAAACTACCCGGGCAAAATAATAAATAATGAATTGACCAACAATCAGGAGATAAAAGCGCGCATCGGAAAAGTTAGATTTACTTTCAACTGAATGGGGGCCTTCTTCAAGAGCCTCAACCTCTCTCCCGGTAAAAATAAGGATGCTGTAAGGATGAAGACCTTCTGAAGCTCTACTGAAGACTGAAGACTGAAGACTGAAGCTCTACTTCACAAAGGGACGGGGAAGTATCGGCCCTTTTGCGATTTGCTTTCTGTCATGCATGAGTAGACTCTATGAGAGAATGTTGCGTAGTAATATCAAGAAGGTGATTGAGAGATTAGAGGGTTTATCGGTTTATCCCACAGACAGTATGATTCCTTTAAAGATAAATGTAAGGTCAGTGAGTTAATGTAGGTATTTCGAAAGTCGGTGGGGGGAGTTTTAAAACATTGTAATGGAGATGCGTGGCGGGTCACTTGAGAATAATTTCTCGGATTATCTCGCCAAGAGAAATAATTTGGTTAAAAAGGGTGTGGTTGTGGATGTTATGGCTGAGATGCCTCAGGGGTCTGTCTTTAGTCCAACGATATGGAATCTAGCATATGATGGGGTTATGAACTGTAAATATGGCAAAGGTAATATCCCCTTCGCATTTGCGGGTCATTTCGCTAGCTGGTGCAGCATCGGGAAAAGGACGAACTTATGCATCGAGCATAGAGTGCGAACGTCTTTGTTTAGGATTAGATGAATGCAGTTTGCTCTAAGAAAACAGTGAAACACTTGAAAGCGATTTTGCATAAGAATGGCAGCAGAAGTAAACGTTTGCAGCTGTACTTAGAAATCAGCTGCGCTAGGAAACATTTTAATTTAATGTTGGGGGACCCAAATCTGAAAAGAAGAAGAAGAAGGCTCTTCCTTGGTTGTGCAGTCAATTGTTCTTTACGCGGTCCAAGTCTTGTGTGGGGCACTACGAGGACCATGCTGCTCGTATACACAGTTAGTGTGCTGCGAGTAACTTGTGCTTTCAGGACTCTATCAACTAGGGTTCTGTGGGTGATTACTGGTTGCATGTTCGGACGCGTGAAACGATGTGGTTGGCCAAATTGGAAATGACGAGTGAACGAAGTCGTTGATCCCGGACCTGGAAAGCTGGATGGACTGTGAGCACAGGCATGTAGATAATTATCTGACGCAAGCTATTTTCGATCATGTTGGCTTTCGTAGAATTATCTTCAATAGTTCGGGAAGGCAGAATCTACCATATACCTTTACTATTCAGATAGTGTGATTCACACAATACGGAAATGTATCAGACGGCAAGTAAAAGGAAAAAGTTTGAGGGAGAATGTGAGATGGGATTCGAGTCTGTGGGGTATCCAGTGAAGAGAACGGTATTGGGTGACAGGTAGTGAAAAGTTGTATAAGATGTATAGATTAGGGCGCTAACTGGCGACATGACAGTCACTGACAGACAGTGACAGTTGCTGGAGGCCACTGGTTATTTGTTGTGTTGCACGATTGAGAATTTGAAGTGAATGGATATAACGGAAGTGCTTTCCACACTTTCCAAATGTCCAATGTCCAAAGTGGATTCTCCCGTTTCGTTGCTTGTAGTGAGAGAGCTTGGAAGGCGTGGAAGAGCGGTGAGGCCCGCATCGGGCCAAACTAATGGGTCAGATCTCAATTCTCTCAATCCGGTTAGGAACCCAAAACTAACAGGATGTTTACTTAGAATCAGATTGATAGGCTGCTACATATTCTCCATATTGCTCTATGACATGGAGAGCTGGACCCTTACAGAGACCCTTACCTACGAATATTACGGATAAGTTTTATGTGATCGAACAAGAAATAAAACAGTTTTACACTGAATGAAAAAGAGCACAGAAATATCGAAAACAAAAAAAATTTTAAACTTAAAATATTTCGGCCATATAATGAGGCATTTGGACAGGTATAATCTTTTACACATAGTAAAAGGCAAGATCCATTTTGTCGATATGATCTCTCTATTTTCGTCGTTCGTCTTACTCGTCTTCATCTTACCACATCCTGAATTCCAGTTTCTCTTAATGTATCCCTATTTCTTTTTCTATCTTTGAGAAAAATTCCTCTTATGGTTCTTATAACTTTTTTCATTTCTAACACTATCATTTCTATACTTCTCATCAATCTTTTTGTAAGCTACGTTTCAGCTCTTTTTTCCGCTGCGTATTATTTATCCAGATTTTGTTCTCTATGCTCATATATTTGTTCCTTTATACGATATCACTAATCATTAGTTTAGATCTGATGGTTTTTTTGGCTATAACCGTTGAATGGATCTTTTCGTAAGACAATAACATGTTTAACTTGTGTATCTTTTAGTTATTTTGTTGAATCTATAAAGTAGGTGCTGGAAGTCATCTTCATTTTCTACCGTAATTACTGCATCATATGCAAAACAGATGATACTCAAATCTCAGTTTCCCATTTGTAACAAATGTTGGTTTTTCTTACGCTTTCCAGTATCTTGTCCATAATCATCTTAAAGAGATTTGGACTGAGACTATCCTTTTGCTTGATTCCTGCAGTTTATTTCTTCGGTAAGTCCATTGTCAGTCAGTCTGTAAGAAATTTCTGTAGCAAGCAATTTCTAATTTCATAAGATCTACCGAGTTAACTTTTTCCGAACAAATTCCAAAGAAATAGCTGGTATAAAGAATTCAAAAGCTGTTTTTAACCATTGAAATGGTACCTAGAAAATCCCCGGTTAGCAATCATTCAAAAGGGGGTTTTAATTACCTAATAGAAATTTAGAAGAAATTTCTCCTGACCCCTGATAGGTGAAGCAGTAATAATTTGAAAATAGTCAGGTAGTCAGTGTCACATTGTATCCCAGCTTAGCTGGTAGCGTCTTGGTTAGTTTTCAACTCCCGCATATTAGTCAGTGTTAAGTTGTATCCCAGTTTAGCTGGTCCCGTCTTGGTTAGAGTTTTCAACTCTAGAATATTAGTTGGTGTCAGTTTAGTATTCGATCAAAGGGATCGACGCATTTCTGGTTTAAGAATTTTAGACTCTCGCGTATTGAGTATACCTAGTTATTGTTATATAGCTTATAGTTTAAAGGATACATGTTTCAAAAACGCTCATTATTAGTCAAGTATATTAGTACTGAAGAAAACATCCTTGGTTCATGCGACAATTTTATTAGTAACATATTTAAACTGTAACAGTGCTCTCGTGTGGTGTTTCGCGGACTCGTGTAAATTGAACAGTGATCGGCGGTTAAGATATAAAAACTTTGCTCAGAAACTTTGGCTAGATCTTAACTTAGTTTTAGTAACAAAGTTAATCATTAAATTACGTATTGTTTAATGCTTTTGTTCTTATTTTCCACGTTAGTGGGTGGTCCTTTAAGTTGGAATTAATGACCTTACTTAGTACGCTCTAAACGGTAGTAAGATCGCCATCCTAATTTGTGGAGCAAATCTTCCTTTTATTTCTGCCACTTTTGTTGGTCACTTTGAGACGGATGAGGAACCAGTCAAACCAATTTATCTACAAGTGAAATCTCGCTTTTATTAGAAAACTTTCGCTAAAAATAAAATTTAAGTGCAGTGAATTGCGCATTCCAGTCAAAGTTGTTTATCGCCGCGCTAAATATTTAATTCTGTTCTTTTTTATTCCTTTTTTATTCTTGTTTTATTGCTACTGTTAAGTTCCTTGATTATTGTTATATGTTTTTTATTACCATTTTTCTGCTTCATGATTTGGATTACGTCAGTTGGACTCTGTCAAACGCTTTTGTGAGATCTACAAAGCATAGGAAAATGGGTGTGTGAAACTCTATAGACTTCTCTACTATTTATCGTAATATAAAGGTCGGTTGTAGATCTATTAGTCCTGAATCCTTGTTGTTCTTCTGATATACCTACGGTGTTAATTTACTTCTGTGTCAAGATTTTTTTTGGCAATTTAAATAAAGAATAGAAAAACGTTATTCCTTATGTGTCGTTTTTTTTGTCCTTTTTGTATATTGTTGTTGTTTGTTGTTGTTTTGTATATTGGTATTGTTATACTTCTCCATTCCTCTGGTATGGTACCATATCTTATTGTTTTTTTTTAAATATTTATTTTTTTATCAAGTTCTAGTGACGATCTACATTATTTTATTAAGTATATAGTTTACTTAACGTCCTCCACCCTGAAGATACGTCTCTGCACAAGATATACCGTAATCTAATAAATTATAGTAATTGGTATACTCCATAGTTTAGAAGGTACGTTTTTAATCGGTTTCGATCATCTCCCAAATGGCTAATATTGTTTTTTTGTTAATGAATCGATAGTACTTTTTTACACGGATCACGAGTCTCAAGTTATTACAGTCTTGACTACGAAGGTGTTAATCATATCATATGAGAAGAAAAGAAAGTTATTTATTAAATGGGAACCAACAATTAGACGATATGCTATTAGAGTACTTGATACAACGGTGAAAATAATTAATATTGAAAAGTATATCAAACTACTTCCTTTATTACGAAACAGGATACTTTTATTTTTTTTGTCATCCAAAAATATTTCTATATTTTATATACATATATATATATATATATATATATATATATATATATATATATATTATATATATATATATATATTATATTATATGTATATATATATACATATACAGGGTGTCCCAGACCAATTTGCCCACGCTATATCTCTTAAACGAATAAAGATTTTCGAATGGGACAAAAAGTGATCTATTCTACTTGTAATATTCTTTAATATGGCTTAGAAAAAAATCATTCCCTAAATATTCATCCCTTAGTTACAACCCCTAATTTGAATTTTTTTTAATGGCACCCTGTATATTTTTTTATAGTTTTGGATGTGGTCTTCTATCGTCAATTCAACAGATTTATTAATAATAAAATCGGTTTGTAAATAATCAAGAAATCAATTTATTTTTTATTTTTGTCAATTAAGTGTCCTAGACTAAATTATCCAGGCTATATTTCTTAACAAAATAGAGATTTTTTAAAGGGACAAAAACTGATCTAAAGGATGAATATTTAGGGGATGATTTTTTTCTACGCCATATTAAAGTGTATTACAAGTAGAATAGATCACTTTTTGTTTTATTCGAAAATCTCTATTAGTTTAAGAGATACAGGGTGGGTAAATTAGTCTGGGACACCCTGTATATATATTATATATATATATATACAATATATATATATATATATATATATATATATATATATATATATATATATAATATATATATATATATATATATATATATATATATATATATATATATAGATCTAGCGGTTAATGTGGGCCCCGTACTAAAACGGTATTATACTAACTCCAGGAGAATATACACCGTGTATATTATTATCTGGGTAGCGCTTTATGTACACTCCGACCAACACGTAGGATTAAATGAACTCCGTAATAGGGTAAAACACTTTTGGGATCCGTATGTATTCTTCCCCGTACACAACTAAACTCCTCCGATGTTGCCAATAATTTGATTAGTCGTAGATTTTTAAATTTTATAGCAGGTACGTTTTGGAACTTGAAATTTATTTAAATATCAATCAATTTATTCATTCTGAAATTCCACAAATACTTGGTTAATGTAGTTAAATATTTTATGGTGGTAATTTATATTACTTGCTTTAATTATTTTTAAACTAAAGTTAGTGTCTGTTATAAGCTTGGAAAAGGCAATTTTTATGTATTAGTATTTTTTTAATGCATTGACACTGAAAAATTTATTATATAAATGTACGTTCCGATGTTTCGATTGCTACGTTTTATGATGTACAATATTTGTTTCATAAAGTAGTAAAATTTAAATTATAATAATTTGTAAATCAATCTTAAAATTACAATTTTCTACTGTCTAATTTCAATATTTCAATTTTTAAATGTAGGGAATTCAATATCTTACTATAATACTTTAGTATGTAACTTGTAACAGATACTAAAATAATAAGTAGGCATAAGACCTAATTTCGCTTTAACTATAAATGTATCGTATAACGTAACGTAGCAATCAGTAGTGAATCATTACTCAGATAAAATATTTCGGTGACTTTATGGTAATTTGATTATAGCCAACATATCTATTACAATTATTACATATAATATGATCGGTTGTTTTAAAAAATACTTTTTAGCTTGTAAATTTTGTATCTTTCGTGATCAGGCATACGAGTATTTTATTTTTAATTTAGAAGTAAATGTATATATAATATTCTTTTTTCTGTCACTTATTTTAAATATGGTTCACTTATATTCTTCTTGCTTATTTATTTTTATTCGTAATACTTATAACGTACGTAATAACGTACCCGTTGTTGCAAAAAGCAACAACGGGTACGAAAGATATCAGGTATCAGGGGTGGTATTTGTCAATCTAAATGCCGCCTACGACACATTAAATTAGAGGACATTTCTTCAAAAACTGTATGACAAACTGTAAACATCGTTTTATCCGCGTATATCTACAGAACAGAAGATTTTTCATATCATTCAATGGTAATATGGAGAACGCAGACAAACGGTCTCGCTTGGCGTAGCGTAATGGCACCTACACTGTATTACATTTACACAAATGATCAACAGATACCAGTAGATACTAGGATTTTCATGTAGACCATACATTGCACAACCAAAAACTTTTGTTGCTGGAGTGGAGAAAAATCTAATAGATGCCTTAAATATAATAAAAATGAACTACGATTTAATTTTAAGCCAAACCCCGAAAATCTTAGGAACGCTCCTTCAATTTTCCCAACACAGGCGCTTTCACAAAACTGAACATCCAATAGTGTGATGAAATCCTTGAACTCGGAATTTCCTATAAATACCTTGTAGATAGTTTATATCGCACGTTGTCAATCACAGAATCTTGTTTAAAACTAAAAGGCAAACTAAGGACCAGAAATAGTATGCTCCGCAAGCTTGTCAGCTAAAAATGGGGCGCACATCCTTTCACCCTTAAAACGTAAATGCTTGCACTTTTCTTCTTGCTTAACTGTCTTTTTCCTTTTATTCCGATATACTCTGTACGAGTACTAGAAATCAATTCGTTAAGGATTTTTGCTTAGTTGAGGAGACATGTTGTGGAATGCAATTTTTAGATTCCCCATGTCTCTAATAACAGTTTTATCAACGTCTGTTTTTCCTTGCAATTCTTAGAAGGCACAGATTAAAGCAAAATACTGAATTTGGTTTCAAAAATTAGTTTACGTTTTTTAACCAAGTTTGACATCTTGGCGTCTATGCATGTGTCCGATCTACCTTAAGCGATTTATTTTCCTAAACAATATATTTATAAGAGCTTTCTTTATTTAGTACGTGTTCTTATTCTATACGGATTTGTAGCAATATGATAATGAGGTTAAAAAAGTTTTCTTATTATTTTTCTTTCAAATATTCGGAGTTCTTCCTTATTTGTTTTAGTCATTGTCCATGATTCGCATTCATGTATTAAAATAGGTCTTAAGTGAATTATGCTCTGTATTGAATTGCTTTCTTCTGTTGATTCGCTTGTATTTGGTTTTTATTTTGTTGATTTTAAGTAAAACATTTTTCGTGCTCTCTTCACTTTGTTGAAGATGTCGTTTGCGGAGAGAGTTTCTTATAAGATCAATATCATTAGCAGATGCTAGGACTGCTTTGTACCTTGAGCCATTAATGAATTGCATTTTAAATAGACGTTATTTCTATTTTGGTAAGCTCTTCATTAAATTTTTGAATATTTGAATCGAGAATCTGTATTTTATTCAACTGTTTTATAACACAGAGTTTCTTGGCGCCTATCTTCATCTCTGTTTTTTTTTGTTTAGCGTATCATTATTTTTCTTCCTATGCCGTCCCCATTAACGGAGGTTGGCGACCACATTTCTAAAAGTATCTCTGTCTTTTACAACGTGGAATAATTCGTCTACAGTCATCTTTGTCCAGTCACGAATATTTCGCAGCCATGACTTCCTCTTTCTACCTATTCCCTTTTTGCCATCGACTCTACCCTGCATGATGGTCTGCAGAAGACTTTATATTCCTTAGTATGTGTTCCAGGTATGCAGTCCTGCGTACTTTTATTGTTCTCAACAATTTTTTGTCTCGACCCATCCTTCTCAGCACTTCCTCATTGGTGACCCTGGCAGTCCATGGAATTCTCAACATTCTCCGGTATATCTAAAATTCAAAGGCTTGAAGCTTCCTAACTATTTGCGCTTTTACCGTCCATATTTCTACTCCGTACAATAGTTGAGACCAGACGTAACATTCAACAAACCTCAGTCTCAGCGCAGTATTAAGATTTTTGTCACAGAACAATTGCTTGAATTTTAAGAACGCTGCCCTTGCCATTTCTATTCGTACCCTGATTTCTTAGTCTGAATCTAATTCTTTGTTGATGTAAGCTCCCAGATATTTATATTTTTACTCCCGCATCATTATTAAAAGAATTTTGCTGAATGTCGATCTAGGGAATCCGGTGGTATGTACATGATGTTTCCATAACCAACGTTCGAAAATTTGTCTTACTGTAAAGTCATGAGGATTTTACTAGGAAATATAGTGCTGTTTAATAATAATAAAGTTCAAGCAACAATTCCTATATGCACTAACTTGGTACTGATATCTCTGCTCCCCGATACCAGGTAGCAGTTCCGAAAACATTATAACTGCTACACTCATGCTTTCAATTATCCAACGATTAGCCAGTCCAGGACTATACGTCTTATTATGGTACTGATATTGCTGCTGTCCCTCATAAGTAAATATAATATGCAAGAAAGGTTTTGGCAATTTAATAGGATTTTGTATGTTAGAATATTATTTCTCCGAGAAAGTGAAAAATATCTATTTGCTATCCGGATTTAATTCATAGATTAAATATTAGAATGCTACAAAATAATGCTATTAGCAGCAAAAAACGGTCTGATAGTAAGTAATGAGAAAACTAAATAAATTTCTTTAACATACAAGAGAGAGGACGTAGGGTAGGGCATAACGTAACAATAAACCCATATAATTTTGAAAGATTGCAGCGTTTTAGGTATCGTAGATAACGCTGTCACATAAGAAATAAAATGGAATATTCAGGTAGCTAACTGATGTAAATATAACCCACATAACACTTTTAAATCCAGAAGTCTAATACAAATCCCTAAAATCAGGATATATAAAACAGTGATTAAACCAGTGCTATTGACTTAAATGTGACGAGAACGCTGACAAAACAATGTAAGTAAAACTTAGGTATTAATTAGATCAGGATTACTAGAAAAGCCATCAGAATTATTTTCAAACTTACAAAGGTCCGAATACTAACCAATACCGAACCGGAACTAATGCCAAGGTCTAACAGATATATAAAGATAGCAACGTCATACAAGAGACTAAATCTCAACGCCAAAGTTACGCTGGCTACATCCAAAGGCTTTCTAATAACTGCATTGCCAAGTTAAACTGGGAGAATGCCCCGAGAGAAAAAATGCCCTTAGGACGTCCACGAATCAACAGGGGAGGTAACATATGGTCAGATTTAGGAATAATGGAACTACCTACCGACCCATCATATTTATCAACACATGCCTGTACAACCAACTGCTATCCAACCTACAATCAATACTTATCTGTTGGGAACTATCAAATCCATTACATGTAGTCAAACGAAGTAGGCTTAAAAAAAGTTATCTTAGGAAAGGCACTAAAGAAATATTGATACATATTTTTAAAACGTTATTTACGTGGCTAAGTTTTCAATAGGAATGAGGAGACAAAAAGCAGAAAAGCCAATAGAACCTTGTTGCGTTCTGACTATACTATGACGATAACCTTTACAATATAAACAATACTTGAGGCAACTGTTTGTCTCAATTTTGTCATTCAGAATAATTATGTCTGTATTTTTTAATTTGCTAATTTCCATAGATTCTAATTTCCATAGAATCTAAATATATCTTAAGGCCTTTATTTTAAATATACTTTTTTAGTAATGAAAATACGTAGATAGAACCTGGAATATACATTTAACCTTTAATCTCTGGGATAAATCCATCTCCTAAACAATGGCGCCGATATATTTAGTTAAAATTCTGTGCACTTATTTTAACCGTTTATGTCCTTATCATTCATATATGAGTTGTGACCGATATTACAAACTCATTTACTTTTCACAAAGAGACTTCATATTAACTATACTTATTACTATACAAATCTGATTCGAAATATCGTCGAAAAGTAACAGTGTGTAAAATTATTTTTAATGAAAAGTTAATTAGCCATTTCTTATGGGGTTCAAAAGAAAAGCCTTTACGAAAATTTGAGTACAAATAAGACCACCGTAATCAGTTGTACCCTGGGTAATGAATAATTAATTAATCGGCTAATCAGAATCACCCGGTCAATATGATTTTTGTCAAATCGGTCCTTTTTAGGATCAATTATTCTAATAATGTCTATAAATATTAAGGGCATATCTAAAGATAAAGACACTTTACTTTACTTAACCTTATCAGACATATGCGCTTAGCACAAATGTGACGCATTTCTAGTGCAGAAAATACATAGAAGGCAAAAAATAGTGTATTTGGAATTAAGCTGATCGCTGAAAATCACATAATAAATGTAAAAGTGCTATCTCTGCCGGCAAAGAAGCAAAGAAAAACTTAAAATGAGAGAGGACAAAACCATCAGCTGAAGGAACCTTTTAACGATGTTGAGCTTGGATCCACTATCTACGTATATAATGAAGAATAGTACGGCACTGACTGAAGATCTGAGCACAAAGCTTATTATAAAATTTGGACCAAAAATACAACAGTTACTGATATCCAAAGTCTTCAGACAAACCAAGCAAAGACAAAGTTGTTGCCTTGCTTAAACCTGGCAAAAACTCCAACGACCACAAAAGCTATCGGTCAATATATTTATTTTGTCAGCTTTACAAAATACTTCTCAAGAGGTAAAACAGAAGAAAAACTCAAATTAAAAGACAAAAGTTGCTATAGACAGGAAAGATCATGTACGTCACCAATACTAAATCTTGCCCAACACAGCAAAGATGGGTACAAAAGATATTAGGTATGAGGAGTGGTATTTGTCAATCTAAGCAGCAATTTGCAGTTTTCATTCAACATCTAAGTTACGTTATGCCCTACTCTACGTCCTCTCTCTTGTATGTTAAAGAAATTTATTTAGTCATCTGGGAAAAATCTCTCAAACGATATTAATATTAAAAGGGACTTTAAAGAGCCAAAGCACGCTAAACCGTAAGGTGACTAAACCACACAAAATGGTTATTTGCGAAAAATTATAGCTCGTTCCAGAAAGAATTGTAAATATAACATTAATGTAATTTAAGAAGAAACGCTGAAGAAAAAAAACAGTAGCGGTTAGCCTAAATAAAGAAAGACAAAAAGATGTAATTTAATGTTTTGAAAAAATCTGATTCGAAGACTATCTGAAAAACATTTCATAGTATAGACATCGAGCGCGGCGATGCCTTTGCCGTCTGGCGGCCTATATCGGAAACTTTTACTACCATTTGACTATTTGTGTACGATTTTGTGTATGGTTAAGTGGCACACCACAAAAAGTGTTTTTATTTTCTCTTTTGTTCAACAATTAAAATGTATTACTATACTTCTAGATGTTCCAATACAATAAAGGATAATAAACATAAAGCACAGGGTACAAAATTTTATTATTTTCTATGTGCCAGTTATTATAAACACATAAGCTATACTACAATTAAAAACTATGACCACTAGGAAAAAATACGGTAGACTATAAATTCATTTGTGCTTTAGCACTATAGTAAGAACAAGATAAAAATTTAAATTCCTACATAATTATATTAACGAGAAGTTAAAAAAACTTTTGTTCGTTATCAGTAATAGAAAGCGCATTTCAGAATATATTATGAAAAATGTTGTTGATATTACAATATCAGATGATAGGAATACAAAAATAAAAAACAACTTACCTTTTCAAAACAACAATGAATCACTTCATTTTATCACGAAAAATTTAAAAATTGCAATGTAATTGAACCCATTTTGTGAGCTATAGTTACATTGATACTTATGTGGCAATTAGCTGTAAAGTCATTAGTCTTTTCCGTCGTATCATATTTTCCTAATATTTTTTGTAGGCAAGCGGTTTAGTTTGTGTAATATAATATCCCCAATTCGTCTCATAATATTTAGTTTTCAAAACAGCTGTTAATAATTCGTTCACATTTTTTAGAGCTCTTTGCAGTACATTTGAAAATAAGTCGACAGTAAGATACTTTACTTGTAGATTACTCCTTGTTAAATTAGTTTATTAGGTAAGCCTAGTTCTGCCATGGTATTTCATAGTTTTATTCTTATGATTATATCAGTGTTTGTTTAAAATCTATAAATAACTAGTTTAATGTTTTTTTTTTGTATTCCCAACATTTCTCATTAACTGCCTAATAGTGAATAATTGATCAACGATTTATTAGTCTTTCTAATTCCACACTAATAGTCTCCTATTTGATAGTTCACCTATTCACTCAATCGTTCCAGGTGTATTAGAAAAAATACTGTATATCCTAATAATTAATAGATATATAGCTTATATATAGCTTATATCGCTATAGTTTGTGCAGTACATTTTATTATCCCTTTTGTGTATGGTATGCTTTTCAGCAAGTTGGTACTTGCTCTTACTTCTAAATTGACAGATGAGCTGTTTAACTGCCTGTACTGAACTTTCTTCTTCATTTTGCAAATATATATAAAAATTAATAAAACTCTGACATACCGTTAATTAAAATATTGGATACCCTATACTATACAATCAACGGAAATACTAAGATCACAAGAATCTATCTCTATCTAATTAGCCTTTTTCGGTCCATCTTTGGACATAGGCCTTCCCAATCCTTTTCCATTCTTCTCTGTCTGTCGGTATAGTCATCTACCTAGAGCCCACGTGCTTCTTGATATCATCTGCCCATCTCATTTGGGGCCTTCCTCTGCTTCGTTTATATTCCCACGGTCTCCAACTTATAAGAATTTTGTTTCATCGGTCTTCTTTTTGTCTTATATTGTGACCGGCAAATCTCCATTTCAATTTTGCAACTTCTTATCTAACATCCCTCACTTTTGTTTTCTCTCTTATCCACTCGTTTCCCTTTTTATCCATTAGTCTTATGTGCAACATTTGTCTTTCCATTGCTATTTGGGTTTTTATGGTTATGTCCATGTTTACTTTTGTAAATGTCCACGTTTGGGAACCATAAGTTAGAACAGGGAGTACGCATTGATTGTATACTTTGGTCTTAAGATGCTGTGGATATCTTTTGTTTTTAAGAATGTAGCTTAGTTTGCCAAATGCCGCCCATGCCAGTCTAACTCGTCTTTTTATCTCTGCTGTTTGGTTTTCTTTGTTACGTTTTATAGTTTGACCCAGATATATATAATCCTGAACTTGTTCTACTTCATCTTGTCCGATCCTCATTGTGATGTTTTCATCTGTATTTGTTATAATTTTGGTCTTGCTGTAATTCATATTAAGGCCTATCTTTCCAGCTTCTACGTCCAGTTCTTTCATCATTTCAAATAATTATTCTCATTTATCTGTTATTAATGCGATGTCATCAGCGTATATTAGATGGTTCAAGCGTTGTCCATAAATTTTTATACCTTTTTCTTCCCATTCTGATCTTTTAAAAATATCTTCCAGAGCCTGATTGAAAAGTTTCGGTGATATTGTGTCACCCTGTCTCACGCCTCTATTTATTTGTATTGATTTTGTTTATTCATATACTTTAATTATTGTTTTGGCTTCCTTATATATATTGGCTATTAGTTCCGTATATCTGTGGTCAATTCATTTTCTTATTCATTTTTCATTATTCATTTGCTCGTTCTATAAGTATTTTCATACTTAGTAAATGGTCACTTGTGCTGAATCCCTTTCTAAAACCAGCTTGTTCTTTTGACTGGTATCCATCGAATTTTGTCGTCAATCTATTGGTTAAAATTTTTGTTAGGAGTTTATACATTACATTGAGGAGTGTTATAGGACGGTAGTTTTTTATATCTGCTTTATCCCCTTTCTTGTGTAGGATAATGGTTACGGATTCCTTCCAGTTGTTTGGGATTCTTTTTTCTTTTAATATCTTGGTAAAAACGGAATGTAGATTGTTAATTACCACTTTTCCACCATATTTCAGCATATCTGCAGTTATTCCATCTTTTACTGGCGATTTGTTGTTTTTCATTTCTTTCAATGCCTTCTTTATTTCTGATTTGCTTATTTCTGGCTGTAGCTCTGAGTTGACATTTTTTACTTTAGCCTTAAGTTGGTTTTTAATTGTTTCTGGTGGTTCCTTTTTTGTTTTATATAGTTCTGAGTAGAAATGGTGGATAATATTTATAATGTCATCTTTAACGTTTGTTTCTAGTCCGTTTTCATCTTTTTTTTTGTTTATTTCACACTTACCTAATTTCGGTCTTAAGCATTTTATATTTTTGTTGTTTTGTATTACTTTTTCTCTTTTTATTTCTTGTTCTTTTCTCTTATTTTTTCTTATTATTCTGCTTATTGTTTTATTGATTTCTACATATTCTATAGCTTCCTTCTTTTATCCATAAGCTTCTTTGTTTCTGTTGATATATAATTGTTCTTTTTTAGATCCTTTTTTGCTATTTCTTTTCCTGATGTAATCATCGTTGCTGTAAGTATGTTGTCTATTTCATCTATATCTTTGTCATCACTGTCTAATTTTTAAGTAAGTTGTTCTTTTAATAGGTCTTTGTATATCTCTTTATATTGCCCTAGTTTGTTTCTATCTACTAGATCCTAGTTTTTAATTATTTTTCTTTTCATTTCATAGTTATCGTCAACACTAATTTTTGCTCTGACCATCCAGTGATCGCTACCTGTTGTGAATCTGTTAAGAACTGTTACATCTTTAATGATATATCGTTCCGTGGACAGTATGTAGTCGATCTCATTTTTTGTGGATCCATTAGGGCTGACCCATGTCCACTTTCGTTGGGGCTTCTTTTTGTAAAAGGAGTTCATTGCGTATAGATGCTTTTCTTCTAGGTAGTTCATCAAAGTAGCACCTCTATCATTTCTCTGACCATAGCCGAAATCTCCTATTTTAGTTTCTTCATTGTTTAGTTTTCTACCCAGTTTGGCATTGAAATCTCCAATTACTAGTATAAGACGATTTTTATGTTCTTCCATAGTCTTTGATATATCTTCATAAAATAGTTCGATATCTTCCGTCATCATAAGCTGTCGTGGGGGCATATACCTAGATAATTTTAATTAATGTTCTTCTTATTTTAAGTATGACATAGGCTGTATTCGGGTTTCTTCTTTTCGTCGAGTTTCTGATAGGCCTATGATATCTCATTTTATGGTTGTTAATTCTTCTTTCAGTTCATGTACTTATTCATCCGTAGACATCGATCTAATATTGTATGTCCCTATTGACAGGTTGACGGATTTTTTTGATTTATGTTGTGTTCGTCTTAGTGGGTTTTTGTTTATATCTATCAAAAGCGAATTATTGCGTCTCCCAGATACAGCGAGGCAGACCTTTGAGGTGTGGGATAATATTATGGGTTATTTCTGGTTTCGTCATAATTTACACTGAAATTACTAACAAGAGAGTGCTCTTACTTCCACATGTTCAAATTGATATATAGTACCAACAGATGCTAGTTATATACCATCAGTACTAATAAAATGGAAACTATCAAATTAATGTCAATTTCATTGAATAATCAAAACAATCGAAAATATAAAATATACCAAAACAACACAATAAAAGTAAAAGTAGAAGAAGAACTAACCGACCCTATTGAAGCTGGTAATGGGATAAGACAGGGAGATTTCCTGAGTCCTCTATTGTTCAACCGGATTATGGATGAAATAATAAAAAGTAAGAAATAAAAGAGGATACCAAATGGGAGAAAAACAAATTAAAATAATCTGCTATGCAGACTACGCAGTACTATTCTTTCAAAGTAAAGATGATTTACAACGTATGCTACACCAATTTCATATAACCGCCGGAAAATTTAACATGTTAATTTCCTCAAAAGAGACAAAATGCATGGTTACAACAGCAAGTTTACTAATATGTTAATTGGAGCTGGAAGGTCAGATAATAGAACAAGTGATGAAGTTTAAATATCTAGGTATCACATTATCTAGCTACGGAAAGCTCGAAACTTAAGTGGAAGATCCACTGAATAGAGCAAACAGAGCCGCAGGCTGCCTAAATGAAACAATATGAAGAAATAAAAATATCGGGAAAGAAACCAAAGGCAGAATTTACAAAATTTACAATAATGACATACGCAGCAGAAACAAGACCTGACATAAACAGGACAAAAAGGATGTTAGAAACAACAGAGATATAAACACTTAGAAAAATTGATGGTAAGACACTATGGGACAGAGCTAGAAGTACAGATATACGATGTAGATGCAAGGTGAAGAACATCAAGAACTGGTTAAGAAATAGAAGAGTAGAATGGAACGATCATATAAGCCAAATGACAACAAATAGAGTAGTAGACACGGCAAGAGACGGTTACCCAATAGGAAGACGATCAGTAGGAAGACCACGAAAACCATGGAACGGCAACTTACTGGAGGCACATTGAAAAACAGACAGAGTCATGGCTATATAAAAAGAAGAAGAAGAAGAAGAAGTAGAAAAAGATACACAGGATAAACATTAAAATAGCTACAAGAAAGAGAAAATGAATCAGTCATATTAATGTAGAATAGCAGAGGACAGAATGTTTAGAGAAAATAATGAATCAGTCATATTAATTTAGAATAGCAGAGGACAAAGTATTTGTCATAGCCTTGGACAAGTGTCCAATTGAAAAAAGACCACAGGTCGTTCAAAAAAGACGGAACTCTAGAAAGAAAATAGAATAGATTTAAAAAAAAGCATAAACGTGTCTTTTCCTACTCTTTTAATATTGAAAATACGCAAATAGAACCTTGAATTAAAATGTAACCTTTGATATCTGTGATAAACCCATCACCTGAAAAATGACGCCGATGTATGAAGTTGAAATTTTTTACACCTATTTTAACTGTTTTTATTTTTTTATTATCTATATATGAGTTGCGAACGATATCACAAACTTATTTATTTTCCACAAACAGGCTCTTTAATACCTTAAATTATTACTATACAAATCTGATTCGAAATATCGTCAAAAAGTAATACACGGCATGTAAAATTTAAATTTTCAATAAAAAGTAAAATATTAGGCATTACTTATGGGGTTCAAATAACGAGCCTTTACGAAAATTTAAGTACTAAGAAAACCACCACAATCGGATATACCCAGGGTAATGATTAAATAATTAATCGGCTAATTCTTCAGTCACCCCTTTAATATGATTTTGTCAAATTGGTCCTTTTTAGGACCAACTATTCTAATAACATAATGTTTATAACTGTTAAGGGTATATCTAGAGATCAAGAAATTTTACTTTACTTAAACTTATCAGACATATGCGCTAAACACGAATCTGACTTATTTCTAGTGCAGGAAACACATATAGGGCCTAACGTAGGGTATTTGGAATAAAGCTTATCGCTGAAAACCACATTATAGATATAGACATGCTATCTCTGTCGGAAAAAAAGCAAAGAATAACTCAAAGTAAGAAAGGACAAAACCAGTCAGCTTTCAGAGAAACTTTCAACGATGTTGAGCTTGGATCCACCATCTACATATTTAATGAAAAATAATACAACTACCGACATTGAGGATCTGAGCACAAAGCTTATTACGAAATCTGGACCAAAAACACCACAATGGCTTATCCGGATGATGAACAACTGTATTCAAATTATGGAAACACCCAAAATCTAGAGACAAGCCAAAGTTGTTACCTTGCTTAAACCTGGCAAAAACTCCAACGACCACAAAAACTATCGGCCAATATCTTTATTTTGTCAGCTATTTAAAATACTTTTGCACAAGATCGTTAATATGATTTCACCGATATTTGAAGAAAAGCTCAAATTAAAAGACAAAAGTGGCTATAGATAGGGAAGATCAGGTACATTACAAATGCTAAATCTTACCCAACACATCAAAGACGGGTACGAAAAATATCGGGTATCAGGGGTGGTATTTTTCAATCCAAATGCCGCTTACGACACCTTAAATTACAAAATATTTCTCGAAAAACTATACGATATCCCCTTAGATAACAAACTCACTTATATTATTTGCGTATGCCTACACAAGAGAATATTTTTTGTATCACTCAATGTTAAGAATAGCAGATGAAGAACGGTCTCGCTTGGGGTAGCATAAAGGCACCTACACTGTATAACATTTACACAAACAAACGATCCATACCGGTAGATACTAGGACTTCTATTATATAGACGAGACACCTATTATTGCACAATAAAAATAAACTATGAATCAATTTTCAGCCAAAACCCCTGAAAAACTCGTGGGTGCTCCTTCAATTTCCTCGACATAGACGTTTTCACAAAACTGAACATCCAATCTTGTCATAAAATCATTGAACTGTAGACTTCCTATAAATTCCTTGAAAATAGTTTGTATTACACCGGGTCAGTCACAGATTATTGTTTAAAACTAAAAGGTAAATTGAGGACCAGAAATAATATTCTTCGCAAGCTTGTCAGCTAAAAATGAGGCGCACGTCCTTCCGCCCTTAAAACATAGACGCTTGTACTATATGCTTCTGCTGCCGAATATACCTTGTTAGACAAATTAACCATTCTGTCTATTAATTTTAACACAAAAATATCTATTGTAGCACTTAACCATATTTATTTTGAGATAACCTTCTATCAAGATATCATATGTAGTACACAAATAAGACCAGAACTAAAATATTAAAAAAGCTTTATACAATATATCGCAGAAGATTGGATAAAATAAAAGTAGTTTTTATTATTCAGATGCTTACATAAAATGTACAAAGACATACTCACGTAAACAAAATATATTACGAAATTTCTTGAACTAATTGAACTAATAAAATTATATTAAATAAAAAAACAACATCTTTAAAAATACAGAAAAAATAAAATTTTCGATGCAAGCGAACATTCCATTCAATAATAAGCCCAAATCCTTTTGTATCTACATACCTGTTTTTTAAAGAACCAGTTACATTTTAGTACTTAGTTATACCAGGTAATATAATATCCTCTGTTACACAGTGTAATGCGTATGACATTCCACTGTCTACAAACAGTAGATAAAAATAAGGAGCCCATATAAACCGTTCAGGGTATATGTTGAAAACATACGGTATAATCGCACAGTTGCCAAACTCTCAGAGCTTACTTAAACCGATAAACGTATGGTTCAAATATACAATGAAGAAGATCTGAACGACCCCTATAATATATACACGTGAACTAAGCGATATACATTTATGATACAGGGGTATTTACGGGCTCCAAAAAATTTTTATAAATTATTAAACTCTACATGTTGATGAATCGACTGAACCAATATTACGGAATTGTCAAGTGAGCTCCGTATATCGGTATCCACTTGACCACGGAGCTCAATTGAACCTGAATTTTAACATGGGCGGAGTTCACTTAATGCCGTAGATATATATATATATATATATATATATATATATATATATATATATATATATATATATATATATATATATATATATATATATATATATATATATATATTGTTAGGATATGTAAAATCGAGAAAAATATTGGTTTGTTTAAAAATATTTCAAAGTTCAAAAACATTAAAATAATTCAGATAAGTAGGATAATATCCAACAAACATTTCGAAGAAGGAAAGTTATTAAATTCTTGGATTACCTGTACTAAACAAAATGTAAGCTTTGCATAAATTATTTCTTTGTTATACTTGAGTGACCCGCATAATTTTAAGTGAAATCCAAAGACAATTGAACGGGGTTTTCCAAAATACATTAATGCAGTGATTAGAGACAAATAGAAGAGATTTTAGAAAGAGGTTTTTGTTAGTTTTTAAGAATTATAGAAAATATTATTTGTAAATAAGTTTTAGGAAATTTTATAATTATAGGTAAAAATTTGTTTGTTATCGAAATGAAAAAATGGGGGAATTGTGACGAGTTTTGATTGGCGGAGATTGAAAAAGGTGGGATAAGTATGTAGGAAAAAGTTTAGCGAGATTGACGAGAGAGAAAAGATAATCAGTTGGTTTTCCAAGTCTGTAAGACGAACAGTGATTGTTCTCTGGTGGTTCCCAAGAAGTAGCAAGCAGTAGTGTTGAATGTTAGTGAGTTTTTGTGGAGTTAGTGTATCTGACAGAAGCTGAAGCAGCAAAATATTGTAAGTCATATTTTCCTACTTATATTCCAAGAGTCACTGTTCAGGCCAACGAGAGATTCAATTTATCGTAAAGAGAAGATATTCCAAGAGTCATTTTTCACTCGGGCCAACGAGAGATTCAGTTTATCGAGAGGAGAAAGGCTATCATAATTTGAATGATTGTTGCTTTTGAAGGAGATCATTAAGGACGATATACTTGCAACAATCTGTTGTAAGATTGCTGATTACATAGGGAGCGGTTGAGAGGAGATAATACAGTCTACAAGGAACAAGGATTTGGACCACTCATCATCAGAGAGAGATATTTTTGTTTTCTGCAGTTTTTTTTTTCTTTTATTGATAACACAATTTTTACACGTAATTTAGAAAGGATATAAATATTTTGATTAGGAGAGTTAGAATAGTTTGGGATTTTGAGTTTTCAATTAATATTGTTTGTACCATTAATTTTGATTGTTCACGTACGGAGAACAAAATTTTGAGAATCCTTATATGAGATTTGTTTATTGAAAACTTTTGAGTGTGAATTATTTCATTATTTTTATTTCAATATATAGTGTTAGATCATATGTGTTTTTTATTATTCCGGTATTCTCTGGACCTTACCTTTCACATGTAATAGCATAGATATTGAAGCACGAATTTAACCCTGAGATAAAAGAATTAAAAATTGTGATAGAGTCATAATCATATCATTTAAATAATTTTAATTAATCAAAAAAAATTAATTAGCTAATTATTGCTTGGCGCACCAAGACTTTAAATATCACAATAATATATATATATATATATATATATATATATATATATATATATATATATATATATATATATATATATATATATATATATATATTGTTATGATTGTTTATTTTGACTTTAATCTTAGTTTATTGAGCCAATAAGAAAGAATTATAACTTATTTGTTATCAAAAGTAAAATAATCCTTATATTACCTGTGTTCGATGGATTCAAAAGATTTTCTAGTTGTCTTTTATCGGGATAGAGAAGAAAGGATAAGAATACAAATATATTATATTACAAAGATTTACGTTTCTTTATTTTATATGAACGAATAAAACAATTATTAAATTCTGTCGTTATCTTATCAATCAGCATACAAGAAAATAAATCAAATTTTTATAATTATAAGATTATAAAGCTACATACATTTATATTACGTGAAAACCAATTTTACTTAAAATTTTCTTTACTTGAAACAAGAAACAACAAAACTTTAAACTTTTGATTAGCCTAACAAACCCTCAGTTCTTAAATTTGAATGCTAATGACCATGATGTCAAACCGATCCTTCACAGATATAAAATTTAATTGTACAAACACTTACAGCTTATTTTCTTGTTGAGTTGTATGTTGGAACATACCCAGAAAAGTCCAGTCTCCTTCACGATGTGATCTCTCCTCTTTGGCACCTCGGCTCCTTCCTAACGTCTCTGCAAACCTCCTGCAGACTACACAAAAACACCTGATTCACTTCTCCAAACTCAGCTACTTATTTATGACACAAGGACCTCCTTTTGTCAACTTGATGCCGTAAGAATACTTTCACATATACTTTACAAAATGCCCACGGTAGATACAAAGGACCTCTTTTAATCTACTTGTTATCTCCTTCTGCAGAACTATTCACTTTTTTCGTTACGCCGGTATCCAAACTCACGAACCACACTCTATCTTGAGACAAACGACTGTTTCTGTCAATGACCAAATTATAACTCCTTCCGGTCTCATGATCGGCTCACAAAATTCCCATTTAAAAACGACCGTCCAATCAAAAGCTCAAATTGTGTTTACCATGATTTTGGAAAAGCCTAATTTCGGTTTCAGAGAAAAACTAAATAGCTTACTTTAAAATTGGTTTTGTCAATACACCATTTATACATATTTCAAAAGATTAGAATATGGTCATTTAATACTCGACTATACAAACAATGAAAAGATTAACTTACAGGTAAAATGTCTTCTAATTCTAAACAAAGGTTTTTTTTTGATAATTTTGTTTGAAACGGAAAAAGGTCGTTTGCCAAACAAATTTCTATTCTTATCTACACTAAATCTTATCTTAAATTACTATATACATTTTTGTTTTTAATGATATCTTAAAATTTTATTCCGATGGATCTTTTTATTTATTTTTTTCTTTGGTTGGTAAAGAAAAAGTATGACAATATATATATATATATATATATATATATATATATATATATATATATATATATACATATATACTTTTATTTATTTATAAACTAGCTGGCCGGCCAACTTCATACCGCCTTAGAATTAAATGATGTATCATCAAAAATTAACAGAAAATAAAACCAAATAAAAAACGCTCAAACATATTACGCATGAAAAAAGTTTAATCAATTTATTGCTTTCTGATAAAAATATTTTAATTTTTTTGCGTTAACTAAATATACAACGATGCGCGAAACATGGAAACTCTTAGTTAATTCCGCATACTTCCAACTTTATTTATTTGTTTATTGCCATTGCAAAAACTTAAAACCTAAAGCACGAGTAATTCATCAAAACACTCCTTTGTATTTTTCCTTGACGATCGTTGTCAAAATGATATTATTCTTTAGCCTTTTCACAGTCAGTCACATTTCATTGCATAGTCAAAGTTGATTAGTGTTACGCAGCATAGTGATAACTGATCCTACTTTAAATTTTTAGGTGGGAGTCCAGGTAATTCCAATGAATTCAAAAACTCTGTTGAATAGTTGACTACGGCATTCTGATTTATAACTGTGTCAATTAATTTGAATAAAAACAAATTTCCTGGAAGAAAATCCAGAGTAGTATATTCAACCTTTTGAAATTTTCTACTCAAATGATGACTGATATGCACAAAGGCCCAGTTCAAATCTGTAGACCATTTTCTCTAAAGTCAGTATTGACTATCCTGGTCATTTTTTGTCACAAACTTCAAAATTGCGCAAGGCCGCAATTACTATATAATGGCATTGAAAAGGTTTATAGTAAGCAGGGTCCTGTTATCATATGGAGTGGTATTGGTACAAATTGTTCAAGTGCAAATAACAGATTCGTTGAATTGCACCACTTCTATGCAAATAATGTAAACTCTCATTGCATCCTGGATTTCTGTACAACAAATAGAATATGAAAATCATAATTGTGTTGCCTGTGTGAGTACATTTCAAATAGGTAAAAACTTTTATGATTAAGATTATGAGGAAATCTAAAGAAGCTATTCTTAATACGACCTTTTATATAAAAAAGATACAGTGAACGTCCGATAATCCGGATCCTGTCTAATCCGCCCCTGTAATCCGACAGGCCTATCACTTTGTCATTGTGCATAAAAAATTCAGCAACTCTTTATTAATATAATGCATTTATATATAACTTTTATTTGTAATTTGTCGGAGTACAGAATAGTATTTTTCAAAAAAAATTCCGACTATAAAGTGTCTTTGGCAGTATTCTATATTCCGACAAATTAGAGAGTTCGACATCACCCTTCAAAATGTTTGTTGTGTTACCGGGGGTCCACTGTATATATTTTCTATATGTGTACACCATGTGGGAAATTAACATATTAAAGATATAATTTTATTGCAATTAAATTATAAATTTTATTAATATTTATGAAGCTAATTCAATACGCCATCAAATTACCAAATGTTTTTCAATGCCACATTATTTTGCTCCTCCTTTTTTCTTAGTAACACAGCATACCTCAATTATTTATATCCAAATCACGGCCCATCATTTGTTTATTCAACTAATTATCTTCCTATTATAATTTTTTGATGTGACAACACAATGCTCGAAAAGTCGTATTATTACGAACAAGTTGACATTGTTGAATAGCAGTAGAATGCTGAATGTAACGGAGCCATGATTTATTATCAAATTTTCAGCAGTGACAAGATACCATGACAGGTTGTTGATACATAACGACAATAGGAAATAAAAACTGAGGCAAAACAGACCTTTTTAAATAATTTTTAAGATGAATATATATCGAAATAAGAACTAAAATATAGAATAGAAATAACAATTAAAATATAGAACAGATACATAGTTTTGTTTTTCTTTCTCCCCTTACTTTTACCTTATGGATTGGGATGGCTATTTTAATTTCCATTCACCCATCTCCTCAATTCTTTTTTATTTCCTGCCATTACTTTTAATTCCTCGAGTGATTTTTGTTTAAATTTTCCCGCCTCTACTACTTGCTGTATCCATTTTTTTCTTGGTCTGCCTCTTTTTCTTACCAATTCATTTGTCTTTTTGTTATTTTATTCATTATTGGTTCTTGATTGGCCATTCTCCTAATAGTCTTGTTGCTTAATCTATCCCATTTTGTCTTTCTAACTATTCTTCTGAGGTGTCTTATCGCCATTGCATTTATCCATGCTCTTATGATTTTTCAGAATTGTCCAGTTTTCACTTGCATAGAGCACAGTCTCTCGTGTAAGTTCTCTTATTCCCAGTATTAGGGCTAGCGTATAGTATAACTTGTTTGATTCCTTTGATCTATTTGTTATTGCCCAGTCTATTTTTCTATCGTTAGTACTTATACTTCACAGATATTTGTTAAATTGTAACTATTTCCAACTCTGAGTTTTTACATTTTATCTTTATTTTATTATCTTCCTTATCCTTTTTACCGCTAATTATCATTATCTTACTTTTTTCTCGTTTATTTCCATTTTAATTTCTTCTATTTGTGCTACCCATGCATCCATTATTTTCTGCATTTTATTCTCGGGATCTGCTATTAGTCCTATGTCGTCGGCATACATTAAGGACTCTATTGTTATCGGTTGTAATCTATGGTATCCTATTATTGTTGTGTAGTTGGTTGGTTCTTAGTCTAGTATTTCTTATCAATTCGTTCATTACTATAATGAATAGCAAAGGGTTGAGACTATCTCCTCGTTTAATATCTTGTTAAAATCTACATACAAATTTAGTGTCGTGTATAGAAAAATAATATTTATTAAAACATGTAAACAAAATTAAGGGCGTATACCCCCTTCAAAAAAACACTGTAATACTGCACTGACTCAAGGTACATAATATATTGAAGAAAATAAAAATAACAACAGGTGTTTTTCCTATTGCATTAATTATTATTATTGCTCTGTTTTTAAGTTCGAAGATTCGACTTTCTTTGTTATTTTGGAAATACGTCGCAAACACAGAAACGGTTGTTAAGTATCATATTTCTGTGATCATTTAGTTAAAATTATTGCCATTCCAAATCGCAATACAATAGAGTGATTTATTGGCGTGCACTTGACTATCTTACCCTAGGAACTACCTAGAAATATGGCCAGAGAGTTTCGGACTCTTTTATACAGGAAGAAATACACTCTTTACCGAGACAGCGTACAGTAAGCATATCGAGTTTATCGGTCTCGTTCTATCGAGCATCGGCGTCCCGGGTGTCGCGATATGGTACCAACGCTACTTCACTGGCTACGAATACAGCAATATTTCAAAAGGTAAGCCTATTCTTTCCACAGATAAGAGTAATGAGTTAAAGCCAGCTAATTTTCGTAATTTATTCACAATTATTATTTGCTATTTTAGCTAATTTATTTACAGGCCAAATATTGCATTTTTTTCTTCGATTATTATTCTAAATTTCATTTAACCAGCTACCTCTTAAGTTTTACACAAAACAGCTATTCAATCCGCTGTAGCAGGATATAATAAAACTTAAAAACTTACAGGAAATTGTGAGTTTGTTTAGTTCTAAGCACCGCATTTTGTTTGGTTCTCTGCACCAATGCGGATTTTTTCAGCAAGGCTAAACTGCATCCCAGGACTCGTTTTGGACCAAAATAGGAATCCATGGAAACTGAGAGGTAGCACAACAAGGAAACCATAACAGATTTCTTAAAATTAAATCACAAAAACTGTCCAAGATACACTTGATTTCCAAAGGTGATTCAAACACCCAAACATCGCACGTACCGGCGCAATGCAAGTACAGCTTGACTCGTTAAATTTGATCTAAATCCTTCAAGGTCTCAACTGGGAATTCTTGTTTTAGGTTTTCTTGTTACGAGATATCTTAACCTCCACCTCTTTCTCTCGCGGTTGCGCAGAACTCACTTTTTTCCAACTTTCCCAATATTATCGTTTTCTAATATTTCATTCTCAGCAATCTTCTCTGATATTCTTTTTCTGGATATGTATTCCGTGGATTCCACATTTAAACCTTTGACTCTGATTTTTGTTTGTGTTGGCGCCGTTCTCTTGGGTTTGAAGTATTTATAATGATTCCTTAGGTTATGATCGCTACCTACATCTGCTGAGTTGAGGCATCTTACGTTGATTATTTTTGATGGATGTATATCTCTGTGGAATATAACATAATCTGTCATAGATCTTTATCCACGGGTGTTATTGAATGTATATTTGTATTGTCTTTGTGTGCAAAAATGTGTTGTTTTTTTTTTAGTTCGTTATTCGTACAGACGTTTATCATCAGTTCTCTGTTTTCGTTTTTAACATTCTCGTAAGCTCATGTTTTTGCTTAATTTCGGGTACTACTTGATTGCCAATTCGAGCGTTAAAATTTTCTTAAAATCCCCCAATATTATCATCTTCCCTTAATCTACTACTTGCTGTAATTCGTCATAAAACGTTTCCCTTGTTAAAGGCTTGTTATTTTCTGCGCCGTATACTCCGATGATGTTCAGGTCTTCCTTCTGCATTCTTATCTTTGCTGTTACAATCCTTTCTAATATATATTGACACTAATGCAATTTAGACTGTATAAATAACCATCTTTTTTGACATCTAGATTACTCCTTCACATTCGAAGATTTTGTGGGTTTCTCTTTTCGAATTTTTGTAAGACGAAAATTTAAACTTTTATACGGAGTGGAACAAAAAATGCTACAGTCTTATTACAAACTTTACTATCACCAAATTTTTAGATTGCACTAGTCGAGTTCCATTATGTTTGTTTTTATCCATGCTGTACTCTGGTATCCTACATACCTGAGAAAGAAAAAACTGGTTCTTTTAGTTTCTAGTATGTATTTATCTACTAGGAAGTATAGATCCTTCTTCTAGTGATCAAAATAAGCCAGATATTATGACATTTTACAACAGCATAAAAGATGGCAACGATGTAATAGAAATGTTCCATCTAGGTATAACTATGGCACACATATAAAACACTGGCCAATAGTTGTTATTGTAGTGATTTACTATATGTGGCTGAAATAAATAGCCTTCATCTACTGTCTGTAGTTTATTACTGTATAATCAACTTCCTCAAAAATTTAAAAATATTAATTCAACTTCAGCTTTTAAAAACCAAGTCAAAGAGTACCTAATGTGTCCTTATACATTAGGTGAATATTACGAGAGTGTATGTGTGAATGCCCAAGCTGCAACATAACCAAATTTAATATTATTTTAATTATATGTCTATATTGTACGTTTTTATGTATTTTAATGTTTTAAATATTTTTAATGTATTGTTTCCATTTTTTTGTAATGTTTAATATTTATAATTTTAGTTTTGAATTGCTGTAAACCTTATTGTAACTTACAGTCAAATAAACTATCTATCTATGTATCTATCTATCTATAGTAACAAATAAGGGAAATGTACAGTCGTTTTACAATATTTGACAGCAAAAGTTTTTAGAAAAATTGATCTTCCAGTTTATTAAAGATTATATTAGGGTTTGAGTTACAAACAGCTATGTCTTAAAGATATACACAATTTTATATAAAGGATACAGGGTGTTCAGGATCATGTTGCTGAAACGGAAAGATCAACAAGCGGGGAAAAGTGTAATGTTTGTTTATAGAAGAGAAGATTTACGCATTGTTATTGTGTAAAGTATAAATCAAAAAAATTTGGGCTTAGAACATGCTCTAATTATTTTCACTGAATGCTTGAATGATTTATTGAGTTTTGATGTACCTACAGTTGATAAACACTAGTGGGTAAAATTGAGTAGATTTGAGTCATGAAAAAAATAACAGTACGACTAATAGTCCAATAACTCGGGCGGAAAATAGGACTTTACCTCCCGATTCTATCGGACTGCATGGATTTAGTTTAAAATTTAGATATAAGCTTGTCTTACCTTCCTTTGCAAAAGTTATATATGGGCGAAGTGCGCTTTTTGTTTTCAAGAGGTTAAAACTACCCCTAAGTGTAAAAAATAGGAAAACATGTATTTAAGCGTTTTATTCATTAAAATCTTATTAAACTAGGTAAATTAAACATATTTAATAATTATTTGTAGTTAATACAAATTTTAAACCCTTAGACACTACTGCTTATGATGTAAATAACATTAAAAAATATTTTTTTACGATGCAAAATGCTTAACTTATGAATTAAAATCAATAAAAATTCATTCATCGCTTGTGAAATTATGCTTCATTGGTTTCAAGTTTTTAACCTCTAGAAAGCATCTCTTTATCCAAATACCTATTTATAGTTTAAAATGTTTTAATTTTCCATTTACATAACTAAATATTCATTTTTTGCGTATGAAATGATATTTCTTTAGTTTAAACTCTTCAACTCCTAAAAATCACTACTAAAGACCACTACAACGTTAAAAATAGTTTTGTAGACATTAAAATTCTAAACTTATTTATTTAAATCAATCAAAATTTGTTCCTTTTTTATGAACCATTATTTCTTTTGTTTCAACTTGTTTAAGAAACTACTTTCTATGCTAATAACAGTACGAAGCTCAATATTATTTGTTGGTGCCGAGATATTCATCTACAAAACTATTATGCGTACTTTGGATATGTGAGAGCTCCATTATACGTATATTTTCCTCGCTCCCTCCCAAAAATATCATTGGTTTTTCTTCAATAAGTCAGTTCATTTTTAAGCTTTGATATATGTATACATAGCCATTTGAAAGGTAATTTTAAGTAGTATAAAGCTAGGTTCATTACAAAGCCAAACTACCTTTCAATTTTGAAACATTAAGGTTTGAAGCATTCGAAACAGGGGTGTTTACACCAAGACCTGCATTTTATTCGAAGATATTTCCATTGTTTTTTACGGTACAAAAGATTATAAAAAACGAGAATATTTATTGAAAAGAGTGCACATATTTTTGTGCTGTATTATTTTTCACGTATATATTATAGTTTTTAAGTTATTAAAAGAAAAAAACAATTTTTAGAAATTTTCAAAACAGACGATACAATTTAATACAATTTTTTTTGTAAAATAATGCGTTTTAAACCAGTCAGATTCCTGAATCTAATAAAGAACACTAAAATATAATGATTAATTTTGATTTTGGTAAATATTAGGTTATTTATACTGCCCTTTTTTCTTCGAAGAATATGCGAAGAGTCCATCTTTAACGATTTGTAACTTACTCAGTTTACATTAAAATGCTTTTTTGTAGTGCTCATTTTAAAGGTCTTTTCATGAATTATAAAAATTTTAATATCATTACCCCCGAAAAATTAATCGTTTTCTTACAATTGAATATATGAGTTGAATATATTGATCTAACTATTCGCAAAAAATGTCTACTTTCATCGACCATATCTTAGTTTGTATTTTATTTAGAATAACTAGTAAAAATGAATCTCATTTTTCTTTCATAAGCATCATTTTTATTTTGCATACTATTTCGATCAAAGGTATATTTTTTGAGTTATTCGTGAGAAAACATAACTTTTTCAATGAAAATTCGCGTTTTTCAACCATAAATAGCTCAAACAGTATTAATCCTTAACTGGAGACGTGCCGTCTGACAGACTACAGCATAAAGAATTTTTAACACCCTGTACAAATAATTCCGCCCATCGGCACATCACTTCATCTATTCTTTATATTATTAGTTGACTATTAGTGATAGTGACCCGACTTAGGTGAAGAAATACGCATATTTGCAATAGTTGTAACCGAAAATTAGTTTTAGTTAGTCTGTTAGACGGCACGTCTCGGTTCAGGTTACATTTTGTTTCATTGAAAACGTCGCATATTTGTTACAATCATGGCCGGTCCATAAAAAAAATTCCTTTTATAAAGCTGATTTTGAAGATACAGCTTTGAAGTGGTTTGACGACTTAGATAGTGACGCTAGTGATGTTGATCAAGTACAAGGTGATGTTTATTTCGAATCTGATAGCCAGACGGATTCAGACATTTGTACGAAAAGTGATGAAGAAAATATTTTGGAAGAAAATATAGTTGAGACTAATAATAAAATATATTTCTACGGAAAAAAACCGATTCAGGTGGTGTAAATCTGAAGTTCGGCCAGTATCTCGTACAAGGAAACATAATTTAGTAACAAAAATTCCCGTCCTAAAAACAAAAGCACGAAGTCTTGGAGAGAAAGCTGATCCTCTAATGGTATGGCAGTTATTGATTGACGTAAATATGTTATAATGTGTTATTCAGTGGAGCAATCATAAGTTGAATTTAATGAAAATAAAGTGTAATGATCCAAATAAACATGACCTCAAGGATATTGATATAACGGAGATGAAAGCTTTCATAGTCTCTTCGTACATTCTGCGGTATTCAAATCGAACCATGAGAACATAAAAACGCTTTTTGCAACAGATGGAACTGGCAGGAAAATTTTTAGAACTGTCATGAATCAAAAGCGTTTTGCAGTCATTTTATCAGCTCTTCGTTTTGATAATTCAGGTGATCGAGAAGAAAGAAAAAAACATGATCCAGTAACAGCAGTTTCTTATATATTCAATTCTTTTATTGAAAATTGTTAAAACGCATATGGTCTAGGTCAATCGGCAACTGTTGATGAAATGCTTGTCAGTTTTAGGGGAAGGTGCCGTTTTAAAATGTATACGCCTAATAATCCATGTAAGTATGGCATCAAAATAATGGCTCTTACTGATGCAAGAACCAGTTATTTCTATAACGGGTATATATACTGTGGCAAAGACTCGGACGGCTTAAGTCTTTTACCCGAAGAAAAAAAATACTCAAAACCAACACAAGCAGTCTTGCGGTTAACTAAACCTTTAATGAGCAGCAACAGAGACATTACTGCGGACAACTGGTTTTCGTCATTAGAGCTAATAGATGTTTTGCAGAAAAATAATCTTACGTAAGTAGGAACTTTGAAAAAGAAGAAACGTAAAATACCTCCGTCATTTTTGGCCAATAAAACCAGAGAACCTGGTTCTAGTGTTTATGGATTTAGAGAAGAGTGTACAATGGTATCTTATGTGGCCAGAAAAAACAAAGCTACAATTTTAATATCATCAATGCATGATAGAGCTTGTAATGATTCTTCAATAGAAAAACCAGAAATAATTTCATATTATTATGCCAACAAATAAGGTGTAGACTGCATGGACGAAAAATGTGCTAAAAGTTCGTGTAGTCGAAGAACTCGCGGATGGACTCATGCTGATCTCTTTCCTATAATAGATATTGCTCTTGTAAATGCATACATACTGCACCAAAGTTACCAAAACAATTCCAAAATTCAAGAAAAATCTGCTTTTGCTAAAATATTAGCAAAACAATTAGAAGAAGATCATATGAAGCAAAAAAGGGTAATTTTCATGTACCGCGGCTAATTCGTGCTAGTATAGCGAGTATTCTTGGAATTCCTGAGAATAACCACGTAGATGATAACGAGCCATTAGTACTAGAGAAGCGAAAAATATTTTATTTGTGCCGTCGCAAGAAGAACCGTATAACAAAATACCTTTATGGCCGATGTAGAAAACCTGTGTGTCTTCAGTGTACGAAATCATTTTTACCAATTGTATGTAACTTTTACAGTTGCTGGACATTTTTTTCAACATCAAAATAATTTTGCGAGTTAATTTTTACGTAATCCAGTAAAAAACTTACTTGATGTATATTTATTTTTTCACTGTAATGAAAAGTAAAAAATGTGACTGTCACGAACTGTAAATGATTAGCTGTTAGAAAGTCGTAGTTATTTTTTTATTCTCTGACAATATTTTGAGTTTCTTTACTGTGTTCAATTGCAAATACAAACAGCTTTTAGAGTACTATTAAATATATTAAAAAAATTTGTAAGTTGAGTTCTTATTCCCTTCCTACATTGTAGTCTGTGAGATGGCATGTCTCTCTGAGTGTATTAAAATAGGGTCTCTCCAGTTAAGGGTTAACTTTCTGAAACAACTCTATTAGGCAAAAGTCGGTTAGGATTCAATCCTCTATCGATTCCCGTGATTATTTTGAGCAAAAGAATTTCCACCTCCGAGAAGAGGTGGCAACCATCCTTGGGGAGGAAGCACATGTCGGCGTTATATAACTTTATTTGATTTCAAGTGAATCGCTTTAGTCCGAAAAAATTGGGAGTTGAATACCCCGAGTGACTGAAGTATTTATTAGTGAATTGTGAAACAAGACAGCTGGCTAACATTCTTTTCATTTGTACTGTAAAGTTTACAGGTATTTAGAGATAGATTTTAGTATTCTATTTTGTTTAAATTAAAGTAAAACATAACTTTAATATGAATTCCATTTTTAGTGAAATTCCTGCAAGAACTCAAATAATCTTTTAACTTTTGGTCGCAAGAAGAAGCAGAATGCATAAAAGTGCATATTTCTACTGTTATGCTCTTTTATTTGTAAAACAATCTAATTAAATGTCTTTAATTAAAACATTCTGCTACAAATAAAACCAAGAAAACCGAGGACAGTGAAAATAAAACTGGCAGACGCAACCATCCTGGATAATTTATCGTCCTTCGTCCTTGCATTTTGTGTCATAAAACAATCGCTAACAAGTAGTTTCGATTCCGAGAATCCCATATTCCCTCCCAAACAGTTGAAAATGTTTTGAACACGAAACAAAATCTATTGCTGACGCTGCCTATATGTTTTAACAACGGACAAAAAGTCACACAAAAAATGTCAACCGGTGCAGGTATACCGGCAGAGGCGTGCCAAGAATTTCATTCGACAAAATAAAACAAGATTGTGAATTGCTTTAATGGTTTTGGTGCATGTTTTACAGAACAAGGATATTAGACATCCATTTTTAATATATTTTATGAAACTAATCACAAGTCGACTGAAGTTCTAACAATTTGCGTGATACAACTTCGTCTTATATTTTGGAAGCGTCATAGTTACAATATATGGATTTTAAATAGTAATCAATTAACGTTAATTGCTTAGAAATATTTAAATTCTTATGGTTAATAAAAAAATCATGGAAAAAACTCAAAAACTGCAACTAACACTAAATTTAATGAGTAATGATAAGCTATTTGGATACTACAACATTTTTATTCAAAATAATTTGGCAAATAAAGTTCTGAAACTGTTTTCTTGTGGCACACCTAAGGTTAATATTGTATTTGTATGGCATTGATTGAAGTCACAATTGATTGTAATGAAAATTAAGTACGTTTTTAACTAACGTTTGACGTTTCGATCTTGACTCCGAAATTCATTTCAAAAAAATATGATTTAAGAATTATGTGAAAAGAATATAACCGCGAAGTTGTTATAGAGATTATGTCTTTTCAAAATTGACTTACTTCACCACCGTTTTGAAAGCAACAGCCAGTGCTTGTGACGGCGGGACATCAACTTCTGATTATTTTGTGTGTTTCCCTATTATTTTTATTATATTGTGCGTGTGCGTAAGTAAGTTCTTGTATTATGTTTGTATCATGTTTGCGTCTTTTGTGTTGAACAGTAGGATTGGTAGAATTGCTTATTTGATTTTTCTCTTTTTCAGGTCTGTTTCTTTCATGTTTTGCAAACCACAGATATGCAATAAATCACATACATGCAAACATACTTGGCACAATGAGCACAGAGTACAATATAAAGATGCATCAATTATCAGAGAAGCAGCTCTCATCCTATTTAATAAAGAAACATATTTAGCAAATCCATGAGCAGAATGTAGCGGGCTTTGGATGTTAATATATACTAAAAAAAAAAGTCAACAATAAGAATTACCAACAATAGCGGATTAAGAAATTTGGACAAATATCGTACACAATTTTTATACATAATATATATGGAACACAAAATAGACGAAGATACATACAAAATTAATAATGCACAAACAAATAATAGAGAATTACACAAAATAATCAAAATTTAATGTCTTAAAAGTTAGAACTAACTTAAATTATATTTTCTAAATAAATATTCACATCAGCATTTTTCGTTTTTACTAATTGCACAAAGCCTGAGCGAGAAACAAGCACCGAAAGCGCGCCATCTGTACATACACCGATCAGTTTTTGCCAAGAGAGTTCATATTTTAAAAAAGTCTGTGAGGATTGATCAAGACCAATATACGGATAAATTTGAAATCCGGAAAGGTATCCGCCAAGGCTGCACACTCTCTCCGATGCTTTTTAATTTATATGTTGAAAATATATTTGCGGAAGCATTAGAAGACACGGAATTAGGCATTAAGGTGAACGGCATACCAATTAGCAACCTACGCTATGCGGACGACACAGTGATTATAACTGATAATTTGGAAGATCAGCAGTTATTACTTGATAGGGTGAATAGCATAGATAAAAAATATGGCCTCAAAATCAACATTTTGAAAACGAAATATATGGTCATTAGCAGAAACCCTCCAGAAAACCCGATAATATGCATAGGTGACGATCGCATAAAACGCGTGAAAACTTTTAAATACCTTGGCACCACAATCAATGACCAATCGGATCCACAACAAGAGATCAAAACCCGAATACAAATGGCAAGACAAGCTTTTGTGACATTCAGACCGCTCCTATGTAATCAAAACCTAAATTTCGAAATAGGCTACAGAATGGTCAAGTGCTACATATGGTCCATCTTGCTTTATGGCATGGAAACGTGGACTTTGAAAAAAACATCTATCAACAAACTTGAAGCATTTGAAATGTGGTCACTGAGAAGAATGATGCGCATACCTTAGGTGAATAGAGTTCGAAACGATGACGTCCTTAAGAGAGCCGGCGTTGAATTGAGAACTCTTTGAATTAATTAAAAAACGCAAGATTGGTTATGAAATGATATTTATTTATGTCTATTTAATTTATAATGTCTTTATCAAAAGGTCCTTATTTTAATTTATTGAAAAGCACGATAATTTATATCAACAATTTATTTGATTAATAATTACATAATTTATGAATCCGAACGGTACAATTAAATTCGCGACCGTGAGTCTTCAGACTTAACTGTTCCTCTATATAAAAATGTTTTATTTGTATACATAAATCGCCGTTATCTCGAAAAGTCCAAAACATTCTTGAGTAGACGGCGAAACGGTAAAGGCAAACTGGATTTCCCGCATCGGTTCGACCTTTTTCTGGAAGGTCGTTCAGGTAAATAGAAGCCTCTCGTAAAATCTAAAACATAAGCATGTGAATAAAAACATGTTTACAGGTTAAAACTATGACTCATATTTTTACGTAACATTGCCCCCCTCTCAAAAGATGGTTCCTCCTGGAACCTTGTCGGGACTAGAACTGGAACGGTATGCTGGTATCGGCAACTGGACCCTTTTTTACAACTTCCAGTTGTATAAAAATGACAAGGGACGGTTTTCTCTCCGCACCAGTAACTATGCGGATTGCAACAGACTAACACCTGGACTTCGGTGTCCTGGACTTCGTGTCTTTAAAGATCTCCTCCACCATATTTCGGATAACCCCTCCAATCTAATTGGCGGCACTCCAACTTTGGCATGGCTAACTTTTGCACGTCGGACTCTAGTACGTGCTCTCTCAATTGAAGTAAGGCTTCCCATACATCTCGGTAGGTAGGTTGGTCACGCGGCAGTGTCTTTTGTTACCAGGTAGAAAAGGTAACGTGATACATCTTGGAGGTTTCAAGGTTTTACCGGAGCTCGGCACCTGGTATGAAGTTCTGCAACTCGACCAAACTTCCTTCGAAGACGGATGCCAACCCTGGTGCGTCTTTGATACTGGCCGGGATGGTAAGCGGGCCAGCGAGTAGTCATCGGGAGCGCGAGTAGATCTTGCTTTTCTTCTGTGGTAACACCATGTCTCGCTTTACCGGTACCTCCATACGGCACCCATGAATTCCTCAAACGTGAGGTCAGACACATCGTGGACTTGGTTTACTTCCACTTCTCCATCTACGTCGTGGTCACCTTCGAAAGATGCCAACCGGTTATGGTGTACTATCATCGGCTTTCCCCTCGGAATCTTGCTTATTCGGTAGATGACATCGTTGATCTTCTCCATGATGAGGTATGGACCTTCCCAAAACTGCTGCAATTTGGGAGAACAACCTTTTCGCTTCTTGGGATTATACAGCCATACTTTGTCGTTCTTCTTAAAGCAACCTTTCCGGCTTGTGTTAGTGTACCAAATTCTTCATTCGGTCGCTAGCGATCTGAAGGTGGGAACGGACCAACTCATGTACCTCGTCCATTCTTCTTCGTAATTCGATCACATAATCTTCACCTGCTACATCTTCTCCAGGTCGACATCCAAACTCGAGATCACAAGGTAGTCGCATTTCGCGTCCGAATAGGACTTTGGCTGGTGTCTGGCCTGTTGATTCGTTAACAGCAGATCTGTAGGCCATTGTGAAGAACGGAAGGTATTGGTCCCAGTCTCGCTGATGATCGGACACCATCTTTGTCAAATACTTGCAAATGTCCTATTCATTCGTTCTACCATACCATCCGATTGCAGATGATATGCGGTAGTTCTTGTTTTCTTCATGCCTAGTCTATCACATATTCCTTGGAATAGATCGCTTTCGAAGTTCCCTGCCTTGGTCACTATGTATCTCCAAAGGCACTCCAAATCGGCATCCAAATATATCTTGGATCAACTTATCTGCAACGGTGGCGGCCTTCTGGTCTGGAAGTGCGTAAATCTCGACCCACTTAGTGAAGTAAATCCATTACTACCAACATGTACTCTGCCCCCATTTTCACTTTCTGGAAATGCCCTGCAATGTCCAAAGCTATTCTTTCAAACGGGCTTCCAAACATTATATTGTCTCATAGGAGCTCTTCCTTTTTCGGTGAGGCCCGTTACTCGTAGCACAAATAGTACACTTCTTACACCAGTCTTTTTACGTCGTCGAAACTGTTTCATCCAATAAAACCGTTCCCGAATTCGCTGAAGGGTTTTCCTTACACCAAAATGCCTCCCGATGGACTGTCGTGTAACTGACGAAGTACTTCGGCTATTCTGCTCTTTGGGATCACCAACTGTCTTCAATTCTCGGAACCGTCTTCATTTTCAGACTCGTTTGAGCAAGCCATCTTCGATGATAAATGAGTCCCACTGGGCCAATACGTCTTAACTACTGAGCACTAGGTTTGATATTTCCTGCCAAGGTGGTCGACGGTTTTCCTCTTTCCATTTTCGGATATTCTGTATAACTGGATCTCTCTCTTGTTCTTCCTGATCTTAGTAGGCGTCCAGTCGTCGTTGACAATCGTCGTTCTTAGCAGTGCTGCTTCCTTGGATTCCGTTTTGTTGCAGTTAGACACTCTGCTGGGCATGGCCTTCTGGAAAGAGAATCAGCGTTTCTGTGGCTAACTCCGGCCCGGTGCTCAATCTTAAAATCGTATTCTTGGAGTAGTCTCGATCCACCTGGCCTATCTGACCCTCTGGATTCTTAAACTGCATCAACCACTTAAGGGCGGCATGGTCGGTTCGGATTAGAAACTTTCCTGTCATAGAGGTATGATAGAAGTGCTCTACTGATTTAACTACTGCTAGAAGTTCTCTTCTCGTGACGCAATAATTCCGCTCAGGTTTTGAACAGAACTTTACTAAAATATCCGAGGACTCGTTCCTGTCCTCTTGAATCTGAGACAGCACTCCTCCAATTCCCACATTACTTGCATCCGTATCTAAGATGAACTCTCCTTCTGGCAGTGGATACCCTAAAATTTGTGCTGTTATTAGATGTTTTTTAAGGTCTCAAAGGCATTTTGCAGTCTGTATCCCAGCGGTATTCTCTTGCTTCCTCTGTAAGTCGCGTTAATGGCTTAGCGATATCTGCAAACTTCTTAATAAACCTCCGGTAGTAAGTACATAGTCCAAGAAAACTTCTCACTTGATGTTTGTCAGTTGGTTTTGGCCATTCCTTAATGGAATCGATTTTTCCCTTATCCACGGCCTCTCCTTCTTTACTGACTATATGACCCAGATAATTGACTACCCTGTAATAGCTGGCACTTCTTGGGGTTTAGCATCAATTGGGCAGCTTTAAGTCGATTAAAAACGTTTTCTAAATTCTTCAAATGTTCTTACGAATGTCTCTCCCAAGACGATTATGTCATCTAAATAAACCAGGCATGTTTTCCAAGATAACCCTCTCAACACATTTTCCATAAGCCTCTCAAATGTCGCTGGAGCATTACAGAGTCCAAATGGCATAACGTTGAATTGCCACAATCCAGATCCTGTGGTGAAGGCTGTCTTTTCTTTATCTACTGGGTCCATTTCTACCTGCCAGTATCCAGACTTCAAATCCAAAGTAGAAAATATTTTACTTCCAGCCAATGTGTCCAATGTGTCATCGATCCGAGGCAGAGGATAACTATCTTTCTTGGTAAAGTTGTTCAGCAAACGGTAATCTACACAGAACCTCGTCGTTCCGTCTTTCTTCTTAACCAGGACCACCGGAGAGACCCATGGGCTTGTAGAAGGTTCTATCACCCCGTCTTTCTTCATTTCCTGAACAATCGTTTCAGCTTCCTCTCTTTTCGCCTGTGGTAATCGTCGAGCTGTTTGACGAATTGGCTTAGCATTACCAGTATCAATTTTATGCTTAACAACGGTAGTCTCTTCCCGTCTTTCCTCCTTTCGGTACGAAAATATCACGATACTGCCGAAGAAATTCCCTTAATTTCCTTTTCTCCGTCTGATTTAGAGACTGTCCTGCAACTGCAACCATTTGGTCGAATTTGTCGTTTGGCATTATCAGATGTTGTCGCCTGACGGATTATGGATGTCACATGCGTACACAAAGTTCCTACCTTTGTCTCTTTCTTGATGGTCACTGGGTAGTCATTGACATTGATAAGCCTCACAGGAATTTCCTTAGCCAAAGTCACCAATCCCTTTCCAATTATGATTCCACGGCCAACCTCATACTCTGAGATAGCGCGTCGTCCACAATTCCCTGTAGCCGCGCTACTATGATCGTTTCGCTTCTCGCAGGCACGACTGTATCTTCTTTAATGGCTGCTTGCACAGTGTTGTCATTATGTGGATGGAGAAATACTTCCTCGTTGCCAACTTTGATTACCTTATTCTTAAAATCCAATTGGAATCCATGCATATTCATTACGTCCATTCCTAATATAACATCCTCTTCGATGTCAGCAACTATAACAGTATGGACAAACTTTTCTGCTCCAATTCCCAATTGTACCTGGATTTCTCCATGAATGTTGGTATTTTCACCTGTAGCGGTCCGAAGTCGCAACCTCATTGGTAACAGTTTCTTTCGGTTGTTTATAACTGTCGGGCGTATAATGGTTCTGGTTGCTCCGGTATCCACCAACAACGTATGTCTTTTACCATTTATTTCTCCATCTACATATACACTATCTTCACGACATTTCAAAGAAGCTATTAGTATAAGAGGGTCTTTGGAAAAGTTCCGGGTCGAAGCTGCTCCCCTAAAGCCGACTCGTTCTGGTTTTCCTGATGGTGAGTTTCTTGATTTTATGGTCTTCGTTTTCTTGCATGTAATAATTTTCATCATATTAACGAGCTGGTCAAGTTTATCTTCATCTCCTTCCTCTTTTACAGTCCTAACTTTACTGTATCCTCCAGAGGCCTGCGTAGCTGACTCGTATTCGAGGGCGGCGGATAAGACATCAACCAGCGTCTTGTGACGAGCTAATCGTAGTGTTCTCTGCATTTCATGATCACGAAGACCATCAATAAACGTTTGAACGGCCAACTTTTCCATCATATCTTCGGGAGCTGTTGGATAAGCATATCGTACTAATCTGGCAATATCTACCTCGTATTCTTGAAGAGCCTCATCTTTCTTCTGTCTACGATTTTTAAGCTGTGACTGATATACATGCTCCAAATGTTCGTGGCCATATCGCATATTTAGCCTCTTCTTGAGTTGTTCGAAATCATCGGTCTCCTCTACGGCTATGGTCTGCAGTACATCTAAGGCATCTCCTCGAAGAGCGATAGTCAGGTTTACAGCCTTTTCTTTTTTAGACCATCCGTTTGCTCTTGCAGCTGATTCAAACTGTTTCATGTAGTTGTTCCATGATGATTTTCCGTCGAAAGTTGGGACTTTAACATGAATAGAACCTCCACTTCCTTCAAATTTCGGCCGTATCTCCAACTTACATTTTGTTTCGTCTTCTTTTGTCTCTGCTGTAATTGGATTGTTTCCTCTCTCTGCTGTCCCTGTTTCCTCCAGCTTCTTTTCCATCTCTTTCATCTTTTCTTCGAAGGCCGACATATCGGCAGCAACTTGGTTTTTTAACGAAGATATTCTATCGTCGAGGGCAGACATCTCAGAAGTGACTTTAGAGATTTCCGAAGAGATGTTAGCAGAAACTTTGCTTTCCAGGGAGGAAATCTCGTTAGAAACTTTGTTTTCTAATAACGCGATGTCACCAGAAACTTTGGCTACATCAGAAGAAACTTTCGAAATATCGTCAGAAACTTTATTCTCTAATGATGCGATGTCACCAGAAACTTTCGAAATCGACGAGAGGACAGCATCTTCAAATATATAAGTCTCTGGATCTAGTCCTTCTTCTAGCAAAGCGTTCTTTAGTCGTTGGACTAACTCAGCCTTTTTTCCGGTAGAAGCTAATTCTCTGTCTTCAAGATGTCTTCTTAAATTAGTCACTGTCAGCTCATAAATCGTAGCCATTTTCACAATTTATTTTATATTCACTTCGGAACAATACTTGTTATGATTACTATAAGTCTAATTTACTTTTATTTCACTTCCGACACCATTGAAATGATATTTATTTATGTCTATTTAATTTATAATGTCTTTATCAAAAGGTCCTTATTTTAATTTATTGAAAAGCACGATAATTTATATCAACAATTTATTTGATTAATAATTACATAATTTATGTATCCGAACGGTACAATTAAATTCGCGACCGCGAGTCTTCAGACTTAACTGTTCCTCCATATAAAAATGTTTTATTTTTATACATAAATCGCCGTTATCTCGAAAAGTCCAAAACATTCTTGAGTAGACGGCGAAACGGTAATGGCAAACTGGATTTCCCGCATCGGTTCGACCTTTTTCTGGAAGGTCGTTCAGGTAAATAGAAGCCTCTCGTAAAATCTAAAACATAAGCATGTGAATAAAAACATGTTTACAGGTTAAAACTATGACTCATATTTTTACGTAACAGTTACCTTGGGCACATATTGAGAGGAGCAAAATATGAAATACCACTATTTAAATGGGAATAAGCCACAATTAAAGGTTAAAATACGTTTATTGACGTTTCAATTTCCACTTCGGAAATCGTTCTCAAAATACAAACATTAGTGTTTACGTAGAAGAATTGTTTTCCGATCAACAATAAATAAGTCACAACAAACCCTGAAATTACAATACTTAAAGGTATAACCTGAAACAACATAATCACAACTAAAAACTCAAAAACAAAAACAAAAAGAAAACACCGCGACCAGACCAAGTTAATACTGAAAATAGACAACTCTTAATAAACGAACAAATTAATTTTTTAACGAGAATTAAACTATTGAACAAACTATAAAATAGGTCAAATACCGAAAATTTATTGTATTGGATATACCTACCGGTATTCTTGGTCGGAAGGTGGTCGTTTTGTTGTAACAGAGTCAAGTTATGACGTATCAAGCTGATTCAAAAATAGTTGGTCTGTGTCATCAATTTCTTTAAACTCATCAGCATTGCGAATTAATGCAGTTAGTTCAGCTGTGGTATTATTTTAACTACATAATGCTTTCATATTTGTCTAGCATCATTATTTTGTAAAAAGCTTTTTTGGAAGTTTGTTCTTTTACTCCGTTCCATGCATTTACCACTGTATAAACTACAACCTGACATCTTGGTTGAGCAATGAATGTAATATTTGCTGAAAAAAGCTTTTGTGGTTACTTGTCCTTCTTCAAATAAGACTTTACTTCAGCAATGAACTTTTTATGGAACCAAGTCAAAAGTTTTCCATCAGCAGATAGCTGCTGATGTAATAGTAAACTGGGAGATTCTACAGTTTCATGTTTTTAAAAGCGCGAGGATTTTTTGACTTTCAGTCTAGCTACAGTCTGTGAATGCCATACACATTAGCACAACACAACACAGTTAACCGGTCTTTACTTTTTCTATCAGCTAAGGTTTTTTGTAGATATTACACGCCATTATAACCCTGTTTTGTCAACATTATAAGTATGAGAAAGTTGTAGATTATTTCCTATAATTATGGTGTGCAGTTCATATCAAATTTATACCATTGCTTGTCCGTGATCTTTTCGCCTTGAATAGTAAGCTCACGAATCCCGTGACGTTTTCTAGATGTAACTAACTACTGGATGCATTAAATTTTTTTTTATTGTCAAGTGTTCGTAAAAAAATATCCGCTTACTTAACACATATTGGCCCAGAGATTGGTACGCCCTACGATCTTTTCTGAATGAATCACTTGATATCTGTGCAGATATCTTTTTAAAAGAGGCAGAATAAGGTATGGAATTTTGTGGTTTCATTTATTTTAATTGATATCGCGTAAAATCTCTAAATTTTTCAATCGTTTTGGAAGCAATATGTTCATAAATTCACAATATCCTTACTTAAGATGAAGTGTAGTGTGCCAGAAATTAAGAAAACCATATAATCATAAAGTCACCCTATCTTCATTATCCATCATTAACGACATTACAAAAGAGAGATACGGATCTTTTAAACAAATGTAAAATTGAGGTTCTTTGAGGCATCATTCTGTCTACTTTTAGAGCTTAAGCAATATATAATATAAGCCAGCAAATTTATCAGTTCTCATTAAGTAACCTACGCATATCCTTCTATTTTGTAACCCGATTCTACGCCATTGTTTCTTGTCCATTTCTATCTCACGATTCGAATTCTGAGATCACAGGTGACTTATGAGAATCGCATCTACAAACAATTGCAAGCACGCTCCTTCGCTTGTTTATTTTAGGCAGATTATATTTATTTACAAAATGGATCTACCATTGTTCAGCTAATTGTTTATTTACATAACTATTTATGTAAAGTTATTTGCAGTATAGCTGAATATAATAAGGATAAGAGATAGGAATATTCAGTTTTATTAGCCTATTGCGAACGAAATAGGAATAATTATACCTTTTGACAACTTTTTTTTATTTTTCGAATATCTTTCTATTTAAACAATACATTCCAGATATTCTTCTTCTTCATATTGTTTGCTCTCTAAAAATACTCTGTTACGCACACGATGCAATGTTGATAGCCCAAGATGAAGATAGTCTGCAAAGACTAGTCCATAGATTTAACTTAAGAGCAAAAGAATTGAATATGAGAATCTCATCTCAGAAAACTAAAACAACAGTAATCACCAAAGAACCAACCAGATGTAAAATATAAATTAATGGCATCAGTATTGAACAAGTAATGGAAATACAATGCCTTGGACTTACGCTGTCCAGCTATGGAGACCTGGTCAAAGAAGTGAGAGATCAGGTACAAAAAGCAAATAGACTGGCAGAATGCCTTAATAACACTATATAGAGAAATAAACACATTAATAGTGAGATGGTCAACAATTCATATAAAGCCAGTGTAAGACCAATAATGACATATGCCTCAGAAACAAGACCTGACACAGCCACAACACGAAGGCTACTGGAAACGGCAGAGATGAGAGTACTGAGAAGAGTTACAGAGATGTCAATGTTTTAAAAATTATGACATAATATGACATAATAATTCGTACAAAATATGGTCAGAATATTGATTAACTCTGAAGAAAGTAATTAAAAAATTCAGAGAAACTGGATCATTTGGTGACGCTAAATACATTGGCCGTCCAAAAACAAGCTGCTCAAATGTTAATATCGAAGCAGTGCGTGAGAGTGTTGGTGAAAGTCCAGGAACATCAATTCGGCTTCGTGGGCACAAATTACAAATTTCAAAAAGCTCTCGACGGAGTATACACACAGAAGATCTGCATCTTCATGCTTACAAAGTTCAATTGACACAAGAACTGAAGTCTAATGACCATACACAGCAAATAGAGTTCGTTGAATGGATTATTGAACATCAACAAGTGCATGCTGATTTTTCTAGCAAAATCATCCTAAGCGATGAAGCACATTTTCACCTTGGTGGCTTTGTTAATCGTCAAAAGTGCCTTATTAGTTTGCTAGATCGTGTAATTTATTACCATTAGATTTTTTTATGGCGTTATTTTAAATCAAAGGTCTATGCCAACAAGCATACAACTAACCAGGCATTAAAGGAGTATAAATTCAACGCTGCACCATCGAAATTCAGCCACATTTAATCAAAATAATCATGGAAAATTTCGGTAAAAGAGTCCATTTGCCTGATATACTATACCGTACCTAACTCTATCCTAGGTACTTTATGATTCATTAAAAAAGTTACAGTGTGTAATTAGAGTACAGTGTTTTTTATTAAATTCAAATCTTTCGTAAAAATTTTGGGACACCCTTTATAAATATTTTACAAAGGTATTCCATAAATACGAATATCTATTAATAGTTCTATAAATATTTTTTTACCTTCAGTTCTATAAGAGAATAATTATTTGATGTAATTCCTGCATGCTTCATACGGCAATCCAGCTAACATTTTCAGTCTTTTCGTTAAGATAATAAAAATCAATGTACATAATTTTCCTCTAATTGGCATTTATTACACAGAAGCCCTTTCCCGTGTAAATAACGGTCGTCGAGAAGAAGCCAAAAAAAGGCCACATAAGCGTTGAAAGTTTCGGGTTCAGGTTATCAAATCCACTATTTTACGACACCACTTAAATCTAATTCGAGACTTGATAAGATCAAGCGTGCTGAGAGTGATCGTTTGTGTGCGAGAATGCTGCCACTGTTGGGCCAATACCGCCACAAAACGGAATTAATATTTTTTAGCTATCTTGTATCCCGCATACCTTTCTACTTTTTACAGCTTTTTTATCTACTTTTGATTAGAAATATATCCTTGTGATGAATAACGTTGCCTTCTACCCATAAACTATGTATTTTCTATTTGCTCTTTATGGATTGTTTTATGATTCGAAGAACATTATAAAAAACAGCATGTTAGACCAACGACATTGCTTTCGGAAGGGAACTATTCCATATTAGAATGAAAAGTTTTAAGTTTTATTCTTTTAATTTTATTGAAATAGAGATAAACAAGATCTAAACAAGAGAGATGATGCAATAAATTTCTGATACATATTTTCTCTTTTGGGATTTATAACAAAACATTTGTTAACATTTTCTTTAGAAACCGACTTGCAAGTTATACTAACCTAAGTATAACTTGCAAGTCTAAGTATAACTTTAAAAGTCTTGATTTACAAAAGGTTTCAATATTGATTAAAAACTTTAATTTAACCAACAATGATTTTGCAACATTGATATTTAAGTTATCAATATATTAATAAAAAATCTGCACGGTAATGCTATTATAATTACTAAATATTACAATAAGAAAAATGATCAGAATTAAAAACCAACTGTAAACCTGCAATTATATCAATTTATAAAAATAATATTTCTTTTTTCGATACGGTAACAACTTTTTGTAATTTTGTTCTAATGATTTTTACTTTTTGACTCTCGATACTATCTCCAGTAGTCACCTTATTAATTAATTGAATTGTAAACGAACTAGAGATGCACGCGGGACACCCCGTCCCGCACTTTGTCCCTCGGGGCGGACGGGACACGGGACAGGGCGCGGGATAGTACAACGATTTTTCTGCTGGACGATACTGGCGCTTTGACCTGCAGGACGTCCCGCATGTCCCGCAAAAACTGCACTTTATTTATTATCGGAATGATTTGGTAATTAAAGTTATACAAGTATCTGCATTATGTTTGCAACGTAAAAATATTTATAAAAATTTGTTTTATGTTTTAAAAGTCATGTTGATGAAACATAATTAATAGATTAGGAATAACAGAAAATTTTAAAGTGTTTTCGACAATTCTTTTTGATTTATTAAGATGCACGCCTGATATGCAAAACCTTGTTTTTGTTTAGGTCTTTCTAATAAACCGCCACCCGACATTATGGCGACACCACCAGATGATGATACCCTTGAATCTAACCGTGAACGTGATAAATAAAAAGAAATCAGGGATTTATTTTAATAAACTAAAATGTGTGTTCGTTAAACATTCCTATATTAATAGTAATCTTACAAAAATAACTACCCTACATTTTTTATGACCTGCTTGGGTTGGATGAAGTGTTGGATATATATATGTATATATATATATATATATATATATATATATATATATATATATATATATATATATATATCCAACACTTCATCCAACCCAAGTAGGTCATAAAAAATGTAGGGTAGTTATTTTTGTAAGATTACTATTAATATAGGAATGTTTAACGAACACACATTTTAGTTTATTAAAATAAATCCCTGATTTCTATATATATATATATATATATATATATATATATATATATATATATATATATATATATATATATATAAAAGATTTCGTTTTTGAGATATAAAGGTTATTACGGATTCAATTGGGCCATGATGAAACTAATCTCTTCGTACTTGGACAACCGGAGGTTCAGGGTCCAGATAGAACAAGTGCTGTGTGAGCACGGGGCCCCGGAAGTATCGCCGGAGTATCGCAGAGCGGTCTTGTCACCCCTTATGAATACGCAATTGCGGCAAAAAATAGAAATCTAGATATAGCGGTAAACAATTTACAGACGGTACTGGATACCATAGAAGAATGGAGTATCTATTGAAAAATACCCAGAGAAAACATAAGCAGTTATCTTCAAAAAAAAAGATAACCGAGAAAAACAGCTGACAGTGCAAAACGGCCCTATTCAATGGGAAAAAAAAGGAATACCCAGGAGTCTAAAGGATTGAAATTCACGCAGTATGTCGCAACAATCCAAAAAACAAAAATGGCCAGAGCAATCAGAGAACTCATAGGTAGAAGAAGCAAATTAAGAATGAAAACCAAATTAAAATTGATCAACAGCATCATACTGCCCATAATTACATATGCATCTCTCGCATGGGGACACATAAGTCATACCAACAAAAAAAATACAAGCAGCGCACAACAGCTTCAGCAAATGTGCCCCGATACGTGCTGAACGATTCCTGTTCAGAGAACTAAAACAAATATGAATAAAAGACACAATGGAAGAAAAATCCAGAACGAAATTAGCTGAGCTAGAGCCCGAAGCTAGATTAGATAATCGTAGCTCGATCAACAGAAGACAACCCGGCATTTATGGCACTGGGGCAATTCAGACAGCCCTAAAAAACACGAAAACCCAAAAAACGGTTTCGGCCACAAAGAAATTAATAAAATATTAACAAAAGGAGCAATAAAAAAAAATATACTAAGTTCTAGGGGTCCTTGTACCCAGAACTTCCACACGACAAGCACTTTGCTGATAGAGAACCCCTATAGCGCTTCAGAGTACTATCGACGGGAAGGGTCGGGTAGGGGATGGTCTAAAATATGGGGGAGGGGTGGAGTGATTCCTGGTTACACGAATTAATCCTCCTCGCCCCAATGAATTGTATCGCCCGAATGTCATTCTAAGGGCTGTACAAGTCTCCACGGATGGGTTATATTCTCTTGCTCGCTTGCTATAACGGTTATGTGTTTGGTTGAAATTTCTGTTATCGTGAGTTAAAATATAACAGTAATTTTTTACTTGAAAATACATTTACTTATTTAGGAAACATAATTTAAGTTTGCTCTGGCACAGCGAAAATAGCTGCGGGACGCTACGCGGGACGGGACAGATGGAAAAGTGCGTGACACGGGACGGGGCAAGATCCTGTCCCGCGTCACGTTGTCCCGCGTGAAACCTTACTAAGAACGTATCATGTACACTAAATTGTTTCGATTATCGGAGAAAACGATAAAACATGCAGTTTGTATTTTTAACAATGGAGATTTCAGTATAAATATTTTTATCATTCAACTATTAGTCTAATTGTCAGAGATGTGATCTCTAAAAATCATAGGAACAAGCTAAATTTTACACAGAATCTTAATTTTGGGACCCTAAAAATAATAATAGTCTCCCGTTTTTATAACGCTTCGCGGCTTTGGGAGTATAGCAGGGTAGTCTGCTATATCTAGGGCCTACGGTATACAAGGAAGGTAACATGGCCAGTGCTACGCTTCAACCGCCTATTATTACCCCTGGTTTTACCCAAGGTACTCATTTTATTCAGGCTGAGTCGACCTGGGGCCTATAGACATTTTTAAAAATGTCTAGTTGTTCTTGCCGGCGGTAGGATTCGAACTCCGAACCACCGGCGTGCGAGGCAAGCATCCCACCGCTTGCGCTACGCACGCCCTACAAGGACCCTAAAAAAGATGCAAAAAAGTTTACCACTCCTATTAACGGGCTTCTCCCTAAAACCCCCCTCGCAAAAGGGGGACAGAAAACATCGATTTACCAAGAATCTGTACGCCGTAGAAAGAAATTCCGTTTCCGTTCTCTCGAAAACAACGCTCGAAGCGACCGGCGATTTACAATATCAGTTGTATGGGTGAAAATTTTTTGAATAAAATTTGTATCAACTCTACGGTAAAAATTCGATATCTTTTGATCAAAGTGTCCTATCGACAAAAATCAATAAATTTATCATTTTCAGTTGTCGGTCACTATGTAATCTCCATTGTTAGAGCAGAGTCTTCGAAACTTAGGTCATAAAATTTAAATTTTGAGTTTTGGCAACAAATATAAGCCATTGTAGATAGGCCTACAAACGCTGAATTTAAACTTTTATATTACAAACTATCTCATGTCACAAAAAATGCTTCCACAAAGACGGCATTAAGTGAAGTTTGTAGCTGATGTTGTGTAGTTCTAAAAAGCATACCTGTACTATTAAAAAGAAGAAGTTTTAAATGTTTTAGCTTGTTTGTAATGTGAAAGTTTAAATTCAGCGTTTTTTAGGCACATTTCAAGTGCCTTATATTTGTTGCAAAAACTCAAAATTTTTATTTCATGTTATATGTTCTAACAATGGAAATTCCATATTGAGCAATCAATGGGAGTCATAAATTTTTCTGATCTCATGTGAATCATAAAAAATGGCAAAAATCGAGCAACGTTTATTTATTTAACAGCTTTGTAGAAACTGACTTTATTTGTGACAAAATACAAAAATTGCATACAAAAACTGCACTCATCAGATTTAAAACCCATTTTAATTTTTGTGGATATTACACTCTGATCAAAAGATATCGAATTTTTACTGCTGAGTTGATACAAATTTCACGCGTGTAACTGACATTCCAAATCGCTGTCCGCTTCAAGCGTTGTTTTCAAGAGAACGGTTCATTCTACAGAAAAAGTACTAATAAATAATATTTTTATTCAAAATTAACTCAGCTACATTTCATCCATGATTTTGTCCCTTATGCATTTTTATGTACTAAAAATGTCATACGAGAAAAGCAGAAAAAAAGAAATTTAGAGTTGAACCAGGGTGCGTTTCTCTGAAAATCGAATTTTCCTTATTACAAAAAATTTGTTTGGTTACACGATTTTTTCCATTATGTCATTTTATGAATCGATAGAGGAGTATTGATTTTATTTTTTAAAAATTTTGGCGTAATTACTCGTGCCCTAAAGGTATTAATTAAACTAAAGTTATGGTTAATTCCGAAAAAAATAGTGAATTGTAATAATAATAATAATATATATACCGTAACTACTGCATGCCTTATCCATATTTTCTTCTTCTTATTGCGCCGTCTCTGCATTTTACCTTCCAATATGATTTGGAGTAATTCATATCTTTCACCCCTCAACACATAACACAAGTATTGTATTTTTCTCTCTTTGAATATGCTGAGTAATTCTATTTGTTTACTCATGCGCCGAAGTACCTCACCATTAGTAACTTTTTGTAACCTTGAAATTCTTAGCATCCGTCTGTATATATTACACATTCCATATTTTCTAGTAAGGGTTATTAGTCCTTGCTATATGGCTTGTTTCAATTACTATATATATATATATATATATATATATATATATATATATATATATATATGTATATATATATATATATATATATATATATATATATATATATATATATATATATATATATACCTATACAGCCCTTGCTGTCCAATTTTGGACATAGGCCTCCTCTTCCTTTTTCCACGTCTCTCTATTGTAGGCAGTTTGTATCCACTTCGGGCCTGCGTGTTTCTTCAACTCATCTGACCATCTCGTTTGTGGCCTTCCTCCTTTGCGTTTGTAACTATATGGTATCCAGTGTATAATCATCTTATTCCATCTATCGTCTTTCTGTCTTATGGTATGTCCAGCGAACTTCCACTTAAGTTTTACTATCTGCGTTAATATATCGGTCACTTTTGTTTTGTTGCGGATCCAAGTATTTCTTTTCTTGTCTGATAGCCTGATGTTCAGCATTTGCCTTCCCACGGCTCTTTGGGTCTTTGGGTCTTAGTTTTAATTACTATTAAGATGTTTTCAGTGATGATGGTCTGATAAAACTGAAAACGTTCCAAAAATTTTAATTCTTTTGGATAATTTAAATTTTATATTAAATATTTACCATTATACGTCAGAACTTTTTACTTCATTACAAGTGTTTTTCTTGTTCCTGATACAAGCATTTCTTGAAGTTACGACTGAAAAAACCTTATTGTCTTAAAATGTTCTTTCTCTGACGGATCTTGGCTTCCGACTTCCATGATCAGTAATAGTAAGTTTATTCATTTCTGCAATGATGATATACCTAGGAGTACTTTAGGAGTCTTTAACGCAGTGTCTCCCTGTTGCATCCTTATACCGTTGACTATTTTATGATCCGTTCTTCTTCGGAGCCGATTTCTCGACTTTAGAACAAACGATTGTCCTACAATGCGCTAGCTCTTCTAGCATAGACAGGCATTAACTGGCTATTGCTTATATCAGAAATAGTTGGAATATAATTACGACAATCCCATGCTTCTCTACTATGCCTAAAATAATGGCTGATATTTCCGCTGAATTTGCCGTTTTGAATGTTCTCACTTCTTTTGAATGAATTCTCTTTCATAGTCGTTGTAACCTTAATCGGCTAAAGAAGAAGCCCTTAAAAGGTGCTATCAGCTGGGCCAGCTGAACCTTAGTTTTTATACAGGTGTTACTTCTCTATCTCTAGTTAGTGATACTCAGTTAACCAGTTAGATGTTGCTAAATAAATCCTATTAAAAAAAAACATGATTTATTTGTATGCATATTTCTTCATACGTATGTTTTTGTACGCATACATGGTAGCTGCACATAACATCCAGCATATTATTGGAGTGGGCGTGTGATTTGATGCTCACAAAATCAGATTGAACATTTAACGATATGTTGAAAACATAAAAAATCTATGTGTCTTAAGGCCGACATTTATATCGGTTGAAAAACGTCGTTCGACCGGAAAAAAATGATTATTTTTCATTTTGAAATTTCAGGTGCTTTTGACTTAACGATGTGATAATTTTCTTCCAATTTATTATACCGTTTGTTTACTTTTATATATTTTATGTTAATTAAACAATTAATGAGATTCTTTTGGTTTCTTTTCTACCTGTCTTTATGTAGAATTCTCGGAATCGGAGTAAGAAATGCTCGGTGTCCGGTCTTGAAACACTTGTTCGTAATGGTGTCTCCAGAGGATTTTGAAAAATGTTTATTACTTTAGGAGGCGAGATTGTTTATGTAGGTGATAAATATGTCTTTGGAAGAAGATGATAAATCGTTATGTAGGAACGTTTAATAATTAAAAGAAGTAGCGACTACCTCGTCAGTTTTTTAAGTAGAAAATGTTTTATGTAGACTTTGGTTAAACAGATGTTTAAAACTGTTTGGTAATATTCTAAATTTTAAGCAAAATTTGAAAACCTAATCATAATATTCGTATTTATTAGGCTTTATGCAATACACTTTTAATACATTAAATTAATTCTGTAACCAGCCATAAAATGTACAAAAGGTATCCGAACCGTCTTTGTTTGTTCACAGGTCTAAAATGTGAATATAGAATGAGCGAAAAGTCTAAGTATAGGCAAAAGGTTGCCAAAGCAAAAATATAAAAATTATGACGAAAAATATTTAGATTTGTTTGGATGTAAATGATAAAGAACATATTCAACATGCACTTTGCATGAAGGTGCTCTTCACCCGAGTAAGGTTGGTAAACCGAAGGACTTTTTCGCAAGAAAATTACCAGCAGAATACAAAAAAAGTCTTCAATTCCCAGATATTTTTCTCCCAGACATTTCCCAGACAATCTATACAGCGTAAAAAGCATCATGAAATTTGAAGAAAATTTTATTTTACGGACGTGTATGCACTCATGACCTTATAGCCTCCATAAAATTATTAGACTCTCCGAGATGTAGTAAACTGATCACCGGCATCCTTTGGAGATTCCTAAGCTTATCACCGCAGATAGGTAAACTCATCACCAGCATTTTTACCACAAGCCGCTAGTTTCTAATGCGGAAGATTGCCTATTACCTGTTATACTTCCTTTTTACACGGTAATCTATTAAATTCAGAATCGGATTTGAGATCTGAAAATTTAGTTGCATAGGTTTTTGATAGTAAACTTTTTAATGAAAGTATTTTTGAGCATATGCCATTTCCTTTTATATCGAAAATAGTCCTCAACTTCGTTATTTTATTTGCATTCGGAGTTGGATTCTTCCTTCAAATTATCAAACCTTAGCGGTTTGCAACCATTTACTTGCCACGGGGTGCAGGTAGGCCAGTGGTCAGTTTGCAAATCTCTCCTAGTATATTTTAAAATCGCTGGTTTTATTGCGGTGATGAGTTTATAGCATATACGAGTGCCATTATGCTAATTTCTGATGAGTTTACGTGTACCAGATTTTACCTGTTAAAGAATTTGCGACATAGTTATAGATATTATCTATGAACTTTTAAATGCTCGGTAAGGCCAATATTTTACTATTCAGCTAGATAGGACAGCAGATGGCGATATAGGTGCATATTTATTCTGTTATGTTAGATATGTTAGAACATAATTGTTTGAAGATTTATTATTTTGTTAACCTTCTACTACTGACGGGGAAATTTTACAGTAGTTCTACAGTAGTGTGGTATTGAGTTTATAACTGTAAAGTTTAAAATGGGTCATTTTGGTACCACCGCAGTGTTTGTGAAAGTTTAACGAAAATGGCAGGTCCATCCAACGCAGTACACTACGGTGATAAAAACTATGAAGAAACTCTGTTAGCATTGTATGATGAAATAGAAAGTGAGATAAGTATATGAAAGAATCAGGTGGCCCTTTAAATGACATTGAAAGTGAGCATGACACAGATTCGGTATTAGAAGATGATAGTGAGGGAGCTAGTTGTGACTTGTCTGACAAATCCAAGTCTTAAAGTGGTGAAGAAGTTGGAGAAGGAAAGGAAGAAAATGGAAGGACATTTACCAGGACTTTGTGGGAATTCCAAAGGGCAAATGTGCATCGCCTTTACAAATATGGAGGTGTCTAATTGATAATGATATTGTAGCTAAAATCCTTATACATACTAATCAAAAATTATCTGAGATAAGCCGCTTAATAAACCGGAACTGGAAGACCGTGATATTATAGAACTGGAAGCCTTTTTAGGCATATTATATTACAGCTCAGACACACGGCAGTGGCCATGATATAGTCCGTTGTGTGATGTCTTAGGAAAGAATGCTAATGATTTTAAGCTGTTTACGTTTTGACAACCCCAAAGACGAAGCGGAATAAAAAGGAAATGATCCTGCTGCAGCTGTATCAGGGATTTTTAATAAATTTGTAAATAATTGTCAGAAGCAGTACTCTATTGTTGAATATACCTGTATTGATGAGATGAGATGAGATGTATTGATGAGATTCTTACTGATGCCCGTACTCATTATTTTTTTAATGGATATATTTATAACGACAAAGGCAGCCATGGCAAATTATTAATAGTTGAAGAAAGATGTTTGGCTGTACCAACCCAATCCGTGGAAAAACTTATTCAACCTATTATAAATAAAAATAGGAATATCACTGCTGACAATTGGTTTTCCTATATTGAACTTGCAAATGGGTTGCGACAAAGAAGATTAACGTATGTAGGTACGCTTAAGAAGAATAAGAAAGAAATTCCCACGGAATTTTTGCCCAACTGGAAGAAAAAAGTAGGGAGTTCTATTTACGGTTTTACTAAAAATATTACAATTGTGTCTTTAAGAAAGCAAGTTCCAATATTTATTTTATTTTAATTCCTTTTGATTTTATTCATCTAATAACTTTATCTTTCACTATACCATTTTGTTTTAGAAATAGTTGGCACACAATTCTTCAATCAACTAAATGTTAATTTATTTCAGTTATAATTCCTTTATTCAGACCCTATTATGTTTTATGAGATGAGAGAACATATATAAATTTCTATGCCTCACTTCAATAGACAGTATATCTGTTAGTTGCCAACTCTGATCTGTCATGTCACTTCTCATTGCCACAATTCTCTAGAGGTGGATTATATATTTTTTTCATATTGTTTTTTGGTTACTTAAGCTGGAGCTTCGATTGAAAATTCATGTTATATAATAAATCTTTGTCTTGGGGTAAATTATATTTAATATTTAACCAATATCCAGCGTCTTTTTGTAATTTCAAATTTGATTTCTTTTTTTTTTGAGATACATAACCTCCTCCGCAAATTTTTCTTTTAAACAATGTTTCTTTGTCAAATTTTAAACAATAAACATTTTAAACATGTTTCTTTTAAAATTTTATAATTCTTCCAATATGCTTCTTCTTCTCACGATGCCTATCCGTTCCGGATGTTGGCGATCAACATGGCTATCCTAACTTTGCTTGCTGCTATTCTAAATAGTCCGGTTGTCGATGTATTAAACCACTTTCTCAGGTTTTGAAGCCAAGATATTCTTCTTCTCCCTAGTCCTTTCTTTTCAAATACCTTGCCCTGAAGAATGAGTTGCAACAAGCCGTATCTCTGTTTATTTCTCATAACATGGCCAAGATATTCTACTTTGCGCTCTTCGATGGTGTTAATAATCTCGCATTCCTTGCCTATTCTACGTAGAACCTCAACATTAGTCACACGATCCACCCATGAAATGCTTAAAATACGTCTGTAACACCACATCTCGAATGCCTCGAGTTTTCTTAAAGAAGCTTCGGAAAGTGTCCAGGCTTCTACTCCGTATAATAACGTAGAAAATACATAGCATCTAATAAGAGAGATTTTGGTAGCAAGTGCTAAATCGTGACTTCTGAAAAGAGACTTCATCATTATGAACGCCAATCTCGCTTTTCCAATGCGTTGTTTTATTTCACTGGAGTGATCCCATTGGCTGCTAATGTTGGTACCAAGGTATGTGTAGCTGTTCACTCTATCAATTGGATGTTGGTTAACCAAAAGCTGTGTATTTAATATTTCGCGCTTACTGATTACCATGTACTTTGTTTTCTTCGTATTAAGATCAAGTCCGTGTTCTCTACTTATATCTGATATACGCGACATTATTCTTTGCAAACCGTCCAGACTATCTGCAAAAACTACTGCAGTGTTTACTAATTTATCTAATAATAATTATATTCATTTTATCCTTGTCAATTTTCTATTTGTTATTTAATATTGCAATTATTTTCAATATGTCAAGAAAATATTTTAAAACATAATGATGTTGTTAACACGAGGTTATTTTCTCTAGTTTTATTGGTCTAATTTTTGTCCACCTTTTTGGATGAAGAATTCCACAATACATGGTCGACCATATAATATTCACTGCAGTTACCATTTAGAACCCAATGGCCACTTGAATATACAAACATGAAATTATTCAGCTACTGCAAGTCTGTCCAGCTACTTGAAGATAACATCAGACATAACAACATAAGTATCATTTAAAAATCTTTTTATGTAAAGCTATAGGTAAGATTTGTTTTGTTTAATTTTAATTTAATATTAAAATTTTAATTTTTCATTTATTATGTATAATAAATATGATTAGTTAATATCTTAGTATATTTGTCCTAGCCAAACTCATTTTTCACATTTAGTTCTAAGACGTTCTTACACCTGAGAGACTGAGCTAAACGAGGCCTATATTGTTGGCCATTGGCACCCACAGTTTCTGATGGGTCATTGGTTACAGCACCCCAGCTCATTATATGCCAAGCCTTCTTCAGAACAATCTGCCATTCGACCCTGTCTCTGACAATTCATCTTTATGCTCTATCTTTAATAGATTTTAAATCATCCTCTAAGTTGTGTTAAACCTATGTCTACAGCTGATTTGTATTCTGTATTGTTTTTCATTTTATCACGAATTGACACCTAACCAACGCTTGCAAATTGTAATAATTTACTTGGAATATCATGGTTCTGTCTGTGAAACTGTGAAATTACCCTATTTTAAGGTCGATATAATTGACCATTAAAATAATTCATTCGATTAACCATGAAATATTTTTGCACTCCGTGTCCTCTAAATTATATCACGTATCTTCCAACATATCTTACAGGACATACAGCTATTGCTTCTGTAGAGCGTACATCAAATAAAACCAGAATGAGTTGGTCAACCATCGTGAATTTAACTTGTCATGATGTACTATATCAAATGCATTTGCATAGAGAATAAAAACAACAAAGACAAAAACATACGTTGATTTTGACATTTTTGTAGCAAAACATTCAGTGCAAAAAGCGGTTCTATAGTTCTCAATCCATCAGCAAATCAAAACTGCATTTCATCTTGATCTTCTTCCAAGTTATTCCTTATTCTGCTGTGGAAGGTACGTAGGAATAACTTCAAAGTGTGACTCATAAGACTTATGAGTCTGTAATCTCTACAGTGTTTCGGACGTTGTTTTGGTGGTAAACTTATAAATTCAAACATTAACCAGTCCTCTGAAATTTTACCAGTTACCAGTTGAGTACACATGATTAAAAAGATTAAACAATATTTTAATGTTTTCTTCGTTAATTACTTTTATCTTTCACTTGCGTATTATTTGTTTCTATTAGCTTAGATACGGTTACCATAAACACACTTGTCTTGTAGGCATAATAACCGGACGTTAAAACGCCCTGTTGTATAAGAAAAAAGCAAATGTTATAGAACGAAGTTTTTTTTTTATTTTAAACACTTTTAAAAGAAGTAAATATTATAGAACTAACATTTTTTCCCCTTAACAATTTTTATAAATATTGAAAGTACAATTTTTTTATTCGCTGTATATAAATAAATGACTCAAATCCATAACTGAATATAAATCCAACTAACAACTACATATTTAATCAACAAACGTCAAAATATCAACAACCGTTATAAATTACTTCAAACAAGTAAAAACGTCTCAATTGTAGTTTTTATATTATGTGAAGTAAAAAATAAAATCTTGTATGTACCAGTGGTGTTACCGGATCATCGAGCAACATCCATCCCTCTGGCCAGAGGCCCTCTGACTGGATTATATTGCTTTTCGGGCGTAATCATCTTAATAACACCCTTGGTGCATAAATAACTATTAACATATTAGCCGATATGTTTTTCAGGACCAATAGGTTTCCGTTTCTTTTCCAATTTTAGAGCATGCAGTCGTTCTACCTTTAGTATTTATGTTCATTTGTCTTCACCTAATGTCTGCTGTTCTTCTGGTCTGACGCCATTAAATAGTTTATTTGTCTACGTATACCAAGTTGTCCCAATGTCTTCTTCATTTATCATCATTTTCCCTATCGAGTGTACAATTGAGAAGCTTTGTTATGAAATGGGCCAACTATTTCTCTGCTTTTTTTGAACATATTAAATGTGTCCTGTTTGCATTCTAGCTCTTTTATTTCCATATATTCAATATATTTATCTTCCATCCACTTTTCTTTCGCGATTTTTATCTTTTGTATTATTAATGTCTGTTTTCTCGTATATCCCTCCCTGTTGTTTCCCTTCTCTTCTCTATTAATTCAAGTAATTTGTTAGATATCCATTATTATTATTTTTTCTTCTATTTTTAATATGTTTTTCTATTATTTATGAGATATTTTTTTCCTATTTTTACACCATTGTTTTATGTATAATTTTACTAAGGTAGTTATTTATATTTTCTTCTATTTGTTTTTTGTTGCCCTCTATAACGTTAATTTTTGCTTTTTTGGCACTTTTTGAAGTATTTTCGAGCTTGACTTTGATGTCATTGATATTTCTGATCCTATTTACTAAAATATAATCGATCTGATTTCTGATTATGTGATGTGGATTATGTGTGTCTGAATATGTGTGTCTCCTGGTACCTTCTATGTATAAAACATTTCCTTTTGTAATTAAAACTATGTATTTGTTATTAACATATCATGTTCTTAATACAACTGGTACAATCTATCGCCTCGTTCGTTGCTCTCTTCTAGTCTATATTAGCTTACCAAGTCAGATCTTCGACCTTTTTCAATTTATGCGTTAAAATCACTAAGAATGTTATATGAAATTCATTTTCTTTTAAGCTTTTAAGCGCCTGTGTTAACTGACTATGCTTTCTACATTGGAGGCGTATACCTGAATAATATTTACATTAAGTCATCTGTTATTTAATTGAATCACTACTATTCTGTCACTAACAGGTATAAAAATTGTAACGTATTTATCCTTTGCCTGATCTTGGCTTCCGAGGACCATGATCACTAACATTTTTGAAGCTGTTGATCTCTATGTTAAGTATAATCGGGAAAATTAATTGGGGTGATTTCCCGTTGCCTTTCCCAAAGATTTTTGTTTCGTATTCGATTTACTTCTGAAAATTGGATAAGATGTTTAAGGATTTATGGTTATTTGAAGGAGAGCTTAATTTGGGACATAACTTCCCCCCTGAATGAATTTTGAGATAATCATGGTTTGCCTAGGCAGTGCGTCCCTGAAATAGATCGATCGGTACCGATACCATCGAAGATTAGCTAAAGCAAATACGAAGAATTCCTGATGTGCAAATTTGGTAAGGAGTGGGAGAGTAAAACCAAAGAAGAGCTAATAGGAGACACTTAGACAGGACATTACGACCCAGAATAGGGATGAAGGCGAAAACAGAATGAATGATCAGCCTCGTACGCTAGAAGGGACATATATATGAAGCAACAAGAAGTCGGGAGACCTTTTTTCGATAGCGAATTAGGTGAACCGCAAATTCAAAGCCTCTTACACATAGGCTATTGAACGATACTAGGAATAACCTTTTATTCCGACATGCATCTACAGTTCACTTATGAAAACAATTCGGAATTCGAATTGAAATGTAATGCAATCTTTCACTTTTATTTTAACGTCTTTTCTGTACGTAAAGGGCGAAAAAGATAGTGTTTTAAATATATTATATTATATTATTAGCAGGTAGCGGGTGGATACTTCTCTGCGATCCCGGCAGGGGATAAATCTACTTCAGGACTAGCACTCCTGCCCAAGCGAGCTCATGGATTTCCTCAGCCTCCCATCCCGGGAAAACCATGTTCTAACCCAAAGCATTCCCATCTCCACTCTTTCCTCCCTCCATTTCCAAACCAACTCACGAACACGCACTAGCGAAGCGGGGCATTATACGTAGAAAGCACACACAAAATATAGTTCAAATTATCAGCATAACCCCCAGGATGGTTTATCTTATCTTCAAACTAAATGCAAGATATAACCTTAAGGTAATCCAGACATATGCTCCAACGACTACATACTTGGATGAAGATATTAAAGAATTTTATGAGGACCTAAAAACAGCTTTACATGCCAAACCAGCATATTACACAATAATTATGGGCGACTTTATTGCGAACATGGGGTTTAAACAAGATGATGCAGAAGTAGCAATGGGTAACTTCTTACACCAGGAAAATTAATCCATGATGACCTCTTTTTTCGATAAAAAGCCTCAGCGTAAATAAACATGGATTAGCCCAGATAGCAGTATCAAAAATGAAATTGATTATATCATAACAAACAGAAAAAAAAATAATCAAGGACATCGAAGTACTCAACAAATGTTCAATAGGAAGCGACCATAGAATAATCCGAGCTAAGATACTATTAAAGGTCAAATTGGAGAGAACAAAGATGATCCTAAAAATAAGAAAAAGTCATGAATTCCCCCAGAAAACAAAGACCTGCATCCAGATACACTAGTCAGACATATACAAGACTTGCAAGAAGAAATAGATGTAGATCAAGCAAATGACAGCATAACAAAGGCTCTAAAAGAAACGGAAAGGGAGTGCTGCCCAACCGTTCTGACCCATAAAGAAAAACTAAGCCAAAATAACAAAGAGCTAATAGGTAAAGAAGACAGCTGATGGAAAATACGGCTCCAACTACACAACATTGAATAAATTAAATAAAGATATCCACCGGTGAATTTGAAAAGACATAAGAGAAAACAATACAAGAGTAATAACTAAAATAATTCAAGAAAACAAAAGTTTAAAAGTTTTGAGGCGAAATACAAACAAGCAAACAACAAGCATAGGTAACAAAAATAAGTAAAAATAAAAAACAAAGATGGAAACATTATAGAACCAAAAACCTTGAGGTTGTCGAATCCTTTTTTCCCGAAATGTATGAGAGCACCGACGGAAGGCAGCCCCTGCCCAAAATCACAAACCAGGGATCAAAATTAATGCCAGAAATAACTTCATATGAAATCAAAATGGCACTTTTAGAAATGAAAAATAACAAATCCCCTGGCGATGACGGAATATTGATTGAAGCGATCAATCTAGGTGGAAATAAAATTATCCAGGCTTTGGCCAAGCTTTTCACCGAATGCATCTACCAAAGAAAAACTCTTTCTTAATGAAACAATACACTCATTATTTTATTACACAAGCAAGGAGACATAACAAATCTAAAAAACTACTGTCACACATATATAAACTTTTTACAAATATTATCAAAAAAAGACTGGACGCTAAATTAGACTTCTATCAGAGAACAAGCTGGATTTAGATCGGGATACAGCACTAAAGACCACTTATTAAGTGATAAAGAACCTGATAGAGAAGTCTGCAGAATACAACAAACCATTGGCACTGATATTTGTCGACTACGAGAAAGCATTCGATACCATAAGTCATCAGAAAATGTTAAAAGCATTGACAGAATGCCGAATAGACCATCGCTACACTAACATAATCAAATATATCTAACAAAATGCCACAGCTAGCGTTTATATATATATATATATATATATATATATATATATATATATATATATATATATATATATATATATATATATATATATATATATATATATATATATATATATATATATATATATTCAGGGATTCTATAGTATTCACTGCCTTCCCTCGCTCAACCGTTTCCATCTCTTTCTGTTGTCCCATTCTCCATCGTTTAGCCTATCTTACTCATAGCGTCGTCTACTTCGTTCCTCCAGGATTTTCGGGGTTGTCCTCTTTTCCTTCTTCTTATGCGGCTCCATTCGGTTATTCTCTTTATCCATCTGCTGTCGCTAGTTTTTCTTACATATCCATACCACTTTAGTCTTTTTTGTTCTATATATGTTATTATGTCTCTTTCTATTGATGCTCTTTGCTTTATTACATCATTACTTCTCCTATCCATTCTTGTTACTCTGCAGAATCTTTGCATGCATTCCATCTCTGTTGCTACTATCTTACTGCTGTTTTTCTTGTTTATGATCCAATTTTCAGCCCCACATGTCATAATACTTTGACTAATGCACTAATGTTTTATAAATCTGTGTTTTTTCTTCATATTTAGGTGTCTATCCCACCATACTGAGTTAAGTTGTCGGATTGTTGTTCTTGTTTGTCCTAATCTTTTGTGTGATTTCTTCCTCTGTTGTTGCCTTTTTCGTGATTATAAACCCCAAGTATTTCAATTTATCCTTTCCTTTGATTGTTACGTTGTCATCAATCTATAGATCTTCTATGTCTTGTTTACTTGTAGATAGGTACTCTGTTTTCGCAAGGTTAATATCTAGGCCAGCCTTGGTATATTCTTCTTATAGTTTCTTCATCATGTAGCTGATGTCGTCTTGCTCTTGTGCAATCACTACTTGATCGTCTGTAGCGTAAGACTATCTGAACAAAAAACAAATAAATTCTGTATACAGCGAGGATTACGGCAAGGAGATATCATATCTCCAAAGCTATTCACGACGCTTTTAACTCATACTTGTAAGAAGGCACATCTGAACGAGCATGGTATTAACATAAATGGAGAGAAGCTCAGTCATTTGAGATTTGCAGATGACATCGTCCTTATAGCCGATCGTATAGATAGATGATGCAATAATAATGTTTGAAAAATTATATTACGCTTCATTGGAGGTAGGACTAAAGATTAATATGAACAAGACGCAAATAATGACTAATCTGGTGCTAAATCGAAATATTGCTGTTTATGGAAAGGATATTGTGCACACTACATCGTATAAGTACTTAGGACATGAAATTCGCTCAGAGGGCTATGGAGAGCCAGATGTTGGGTGTTTCTCTGAGAGACCGAATTCCAATCGAAGAAATACATCGTAGAACAAAAACAACAGACGCCATCGAAAAAATCGCGTCGCTAAAATGGAATTGGTTAGGACACGTCGCCAGATTATCAGACAACCGATGGACAAACGTATTGTCAAGTAGAGACCAAGACAAGAAGCAATATGGAGCAGAGTACGCGCACCAACTAGATGGACTGACGCCATGAAGCGTGTTAGCAATAACTGGATGCAAGCCGCTCAAGACAGAGACAATTGAAAAGAGCTGAGGGAGACCTATGTCCAGCAGTAGACGCATACAGGTTGATGATGATGGTATTAAATTATATATAATAATATATAATATTCTATATGATATAATGAAGCTAAGTAATGCGGTATTGATCTATTTTATAGAAGATATATGACATATATTTCTTGGACACGGACAAACGGTAACTTCAATTCGGATTTTTCTCAATAACTTTGTATAATACGTTTACTTATATATTGCTAAATCGTAATTTGATAGGTTTATGGGTTTCATTATAAATGGTTTAAAATCACTTCATATACATATTCATTTCTATTTTACATTTTAAAATATTACCTTTTAATGCTTAACTATTAGATATCAAATTTAATGTTCCTTTTATTTGAAAAGATAAGAACCAGGTGTTTGTTATACAGGTGTTGTAAAATCTAAGTAATAAATTTATGCAAACTTTTATACTCTAAAATCAAACACTAACTTTTGACACATTCGCCTAATTGTGATTATATTGCATTTTAAACAACCAATAAAATAATAAAAATTATTGGAAACGATAAAATCTTAAACAAAGATTACTACCATGTTTTTTATTATTACTTATTCTTTATGATTATATTTATTACAAACTTTTGACTAAATAATACTTTAATGGGAATATAAATTAAACATTTTATTTTTTAAGTGTCTTTACATATTTAATTTTTTTGCAATCTTCCTTATAGCGTATTTATACATTCATAAGGTTCAGTACGTCGATTGCCAAATCCATTTTTTTTTTAGTTTAATTTAGTTATTTTTTTTTTGTTTCCAGGATTTCTAGTGTGTTTCTAATATAGCCTACAAAATGTGAGACACAATCGTACTATATCTTTATTAACTTATTTTTAACACGTTAAGCGCCAGCGCAAACTTTGAAATCCAGTCCTACAGCCCAGTTTATAAAATTGGTTTTTATGTGTTGGTAGTGGTTTTTATGTAATAAAATATGGTTGCAATAAATATTTTTTAAATGCCTTATTCATAACTTCGATAAAAAAAATCGGTAAGAGAACAATAGAAATTTTGGAAGCAGAAAATTTAATAAATAATTCAGAAGATCTCGTTAAGAATGTTAGTGATAAAATTATGGCTAAATTATTTTCTCTTGGCAAGTCATTCATTACATTCGTAACGTAGGTAAAAAATATTAAATAATTTTACAATAATATAAAAATTAATGCTCATTGTCATTACTAAAGCGGATTAAAAAATCGACGTATTTTTACATTAGAGCCGAAATTAATTCAGTTGTGATAAAAAAATTTAACACATTTGTATACGTACAGGAAAATACTTTTTTATAGAATAAATTGAGGATTCTTTGGAAGATCCAATTAAGGAGCACGATGAATATAAGTCATTACAAGATAGCAAATAGTATGACCTTTCGTTGACCTCCCAATTAGAGGATAATTATGAAAATCGTACCGAGGAATAAACAATTAGAGAAGACAATCCAGAAAAAGATCACATTGATAATGATCATCACGAAAATAATGTATTTTCAGTTCTTTTCCTTGATCCCAATTGGTCTGCGAATGTGCATATATGGAACAACGTGTATAATTTAAATTCATAGGTCAACAAGGTATCGCTGTAGACTATTTTACTGCACTTTCAGACTGTATTCCAATGAATTGTTTTGAAGTGTTTCTAGATTATAATATTGTAGATGAAATCGGTTTGTAAACAAACCCATTTGCTACTCAAGTTTGAGTTAGCGATAAAGATGTACCTACCTTATCTCGATTACATCAATAGAAATCTACAAGTAGAGAACAACCAAAAGTTTTCCTTGGGATACTGGCATACATGGGAATTGTTAAAGTGCCTAGTATTCGTTATTATTGGTCTACCAAATCCACGTTTAGCATAAATGCAATTAAAACAGGTTTCTGATATTACTCAAAACAAGGTTCTGAAACTGTTGTCTTGTGACATGTCTAAGTTAATTACTATATTTATATGGCATTGAGCTACAATTGATTGTAATGATAATTACATTTTATCCAAAAATTTGACGTTTTGATTTTCACTCCGGAAATCGTCCTCAAAAAAAAATTAAAAAATTATTTTGTTAGAAAATGGTGTATATAGACATATAATACAAGATAGACAATAGATAAAAAAGATAATTTGATAGGTTTTTGGGCCACGTGAACTAAATGACCAATGATAAGGACACGTGGTAGATAAATCTGGACCATTAGACAGAGATGCAGGAACTGCTCAGCAAAAAATCACAGCATGTGATTCGTTTTTAAAAAGAAAACCACATGCCATGATGACAGTAAAATTCTCGTGTTAGTGATTCCTTAGTAAATCATGAGGAAAAAACCAGGAAAAAAAACTTCATAATACTATCCCGACATTGTAAGTATTCGGTCTTATATTTAGTTTATTCCCAATAAACACTTAACTCTGATTTTATATGTAACGGGTGATTCATTTAGAGGTACTTTTTTCAACAAAAAAAAACAATGAAAAAATAAATTTTACTTGAAAATATTTAATATCATACAAAAGAACCATTCTTTACAATTACTTCTTAAAGATATTTTTTTTTAATGTTTGCCATGACTACGATTAAGTTGGTTTAATCTGAAGTTCCAATTCTCGATTACTCGTTCCAGCATTTCGATTGGTATTTCACCAAAGACTCAAGTAATATTGGCCTCCAATGCCTCAATCGTATCTGGTTTATTCATATAGACTTTGGAATTTAGGTAGCCCCAAAAGAAAGAGTCTAGTGGTGAGATGTCACAGGATCTAGGCGGCCAATTCTCTAGTCCAAAGCTTGAAATAATTTGTTTACCGAATCGTTCTCGCATTAAAGCCATGCTGTCACGGGCTGTATGGCAAGTGGCGCCATCTTGTTGGAACTAAATGTCGCTGACATCATGAGCTTTAATTTTAGGTATCAAATAGTCCGTTATCATGGTACGATAACGGTCTCCATTCACAGTTACATTCTGGCCGGCCTCTGTTTTAAAGAAATATGGACCAACGATTCCACCAGCTCATAAACCACAAGAAACAGTTGTTTTTTCAGGGTGTAATGGCAACTCTTGAACCTCTTTGGATTGTTTATCACCTCAAATATGGGCATTTTGTTTCTTAACGTACCCATTATGCCAAAAATGGGCCACATCTGAAAATAAATTTTTTCTCTAAAACCGTGGATCTTCTGAAAGCTTATCAAGAGCCCATCGACTGAAACGGTGTCGAGTTCGAAGGTCAGTCGGCTTCAGCTCTTGCACTAATTAAATTTTGTATGCTTTTAAACCAAGATCCTTACGTAAAATATGCCAAGTTGTTGCATATGACAAGCCAAGCTGTTGAGAACGGTGACGAATCGATTCTTCATTATGTTCGAGTACACTATCCGTTATCACCGCTTTATTTTCTTCAGTACGTGCTGAATGTGGTTTATTTCGTCACGTGTTATCCAATAATGAAAACTGGATTTCAAACTTATTAATCGTAAAGCGAATTCTACGTTCGTTAGGTCGATTATGTGGACCATAAATTGCTCTAAGCGCACGAAACACATTCCTCACAGAACTACCATTTTCAAAATACAATTTAATAATTTCTAGACGCTGTGCCTCAAGTCTTTCCATCATGAAATATCAAATAATACTGAACAAAAGCAAAATGTCAATTTGACAGTATTCATGCACGATCTCCAATCAAATCCCCACCAAAAAAAGTACCTCTAAATGAATCACCCTTTATGTTATTTAAAAATACAAATGATGTATCCTCGATATGTTACTAACTTACTAATAGTGGTGTTTTCCTTTTATTGACTTCCACTCTGAATATGGGTAACCATATCCTACTGCATTCTGCCGATGAATTCGCGAAGCAATTAGTCTTATTTAGCATAATTAGAGCCGTTTTTTTATTTTTTCTCTTTTTACCATCTGTTTCTTTTAGGACTATATTTGAACGTTCCATTATATTCATTTTCTCATGCGTGTTTACATATTTGAGATCTATCAAATTCAGTATTTTTATTATAAGATTGATATTCACTTATTCTAACATTTAATGGTCTCGATGTTTTACCTAAATAAAAATGATTGCATTCACAAAGTATTTTATAAATACAATTCTTTGTTCTTTCTTGTTTATTTGTTAGGTTTAGTTTTAGACAAAATAGATTTCAATGTGTTTTTTGTATTGAATGTTATTGAAAAGTTGAATTTATTTCCTATCCTTAGATAATAAAAATTAAACAAAATATAAAAATAACAAGCCTAATAAAATTAAACAAAATATAAGCAAAGAGAAACTAAAGTCTATAAGAATTTCAAAAAATGATGGCTCCATAATTATCCCACCAGCAGACAAGGGAGATGAAACTGTGATAATGGATAAAATTCAATATTAAAACAAAATTAAAGATCTAATAACAAACAGACCTTATACAAAATTAACAAAGGATCCAGCGAAGCCTTTGAAAAACAGAATATATAGAACTCTATTCAAGTTTAACGATTATCTAACAAATTATCAAAGAAGATTAATTACACCTCATTAAGATGCCTCATTTTTATGAAGTACCGAGAGTTCATAAAACGAATACATCACTTAGACCTATTTGTAGTACCATGGATTCTCCTTATAGTGAACGGTAAAATTTTTTATTAAATATTATACAACCATTTGCAAATAAAAACGACACGTTTATAAAAAATACAAAACATATTTTAAATAAATTATCGAATATTGAATTAAATTCAAATAATATTTTAGTAAGTTTTGACATTAATAGTTTATTTACAAATGTGCCATTAGATAAGACTTTAAATATAATCAAAACAAAAAAGAAAACGATGATACATTGGCAACTAGAACAAAACTAAATATGTCAGCTATAATGGAATTATTGACAATATTTACTGATAACACCTATTTTTAACTAAATAATGAATTCTATAAACACAATTTTGGTTTAGAAATGGTGAAGATATTTTTAATATGGCATCGTGGATCAGAGTTGTTGGATATATTCCTGAATGATATAAAGAAGACACAATAACATTTACCATGAAAAAGGAATACCTAGGCGTTTCAAATCTCTAAGAATGAAATTACTATTTAAATGGAAATAAGCCACAATTAAAGGTTAAAGTACGTTTATTGACGTTTCAATTTCCACTTCGGAAATCGTTCTCAAAATACAAACATTAGTAAATTAAATAAATTTTTGTTTTTTTGTTACTTAGTGAAAAATTCTTCTAATAATTTAATTTTATCTGACTCATTTATATTGACAATTCAGACATACATTATACATTTTAAAGTAGACGACTTTAAAATGATATTGCCAATATTGTTGAGTTGCGCTCCTGGGACGACTTTACTTATTAGATAGTTCATTCGATTACATGAAATCAACTTTAACTTGAGAATATCTATCAGAAATGATCATAGCATGTAATTCGTCTTTAAAAAGACAAATACATGCCATGATGACAGTAAAATTCTCCTGTTAGTGATTCCATAGTAAATTATGAGGGAAAAACCAGGAAAAAAACCTCATAATACTATCCCGACATGGTAAGTATTTGGTCGTGCATTTAGTTTACCTTCAATAAACACCAAATTCTGATTTTATATGTTTGTTATTTAAACTTACTAACTAACTTAACTTTAAATATACCTATAATATAAATAACTATAAAGATAACTTCTTCTTTCAATATGGGTAACCAGATCCTACTAAATTCTGCCGAGGAATTTGCGACACAAAATGATGAAATCGAATGAACTATCTTACAATAAAGTCATTCCAGGAACGCAACTTAGCAATATTGGCAATATCATTTTAAAGTTGTCTGTTTCATAATTTATAATATATGTCTGAATTGTCAATATGGATAAGTCAGATAAAATTAAATTATGAAAAGAATATTAAGTAACAAAAAACCAAATTTGTTTAATTTATTAATGTTTTGTATTTTGAGCACGATTTTCAAAATGGAAATTTAAACGTCAAAAAATAAACTTATTTTAAACACAAATTATGGCTTATTCCTAATAAAAATAGTAACTATTTAGCTTTATTTTTTTAATGAACATCAACCCAACTGAAATTGTAATTTACTATGTAATTTTATATTGTAATTATTGTATTTTTTTCTTACGCTCAGTGGTTGATGCCGTTAATAACAAAAAAATAAAAAATATGAAATCCATAAAAATTAAAAGTATGATAAAATTGTAACGGAAATATCATAATTAGTCAGTACTGTAATAATATTAGAATATATTACATCGATACAAACTACACGATTTAAAACTTTTTTGAATTTTTAGTATATAAATTTAAAATTAAATGTATATTAAAAACATAAAAGAAGTTTCTGCAGGTGTTATAATCTCAAAGTAATAATAATTTAGATTTATATCAGATATTATTTAACTTTTACACATTCGCTTAATTTTGGTCATATTACATTTTAAACAAACATAAAAATTAAAAATTATTAGGAAAGATAAAATCTTAAACAAAGATTAGTGCTACTATTCTTTTATCATCCCATTTACTACCAAACTTTTGACTAAATAATATACTAATATGTATATAAATTTGAGGTTATAAAAAGATAAGGACCAGCTTTTAAAAAGCCGTAATTATAAATTTAACAAAAACCGTGTAAGTGTTGTAGTGTGTGTCTGTGTGCGTGGAAAGCAGCGAACAAATTAATGTTCTCCTATTATCAATCTCCATTCCTTTTCCATGTTACCCGATACAGATTCCTGTAAAATGATAAGCGAAGACACAAACGCGTAATGGACGATTTTTTCAGGTAGCACTGACGGTATTCATACTCGACGTGGGCTGCGATAATGGTGGAATTTTTTAACGTCTTCCACTTTTCACTGAATGATTTGTCTCCAGTGGTGGAGATTACAGATGAGAAAAACTCTTCAAAGGGCTAAAAGTTTAAAAGGTATGTTTTATTAAAATTGTATTATATGAGGGGTTTCATTCCAAAACTCGCCTTGTTCACTTTTAATAATATTTCACAATTCGCGTAAAACGTTTTACTAGAACTACGGAAATTAGACAACCTGATAATACAGTAGCGGATTGTAACATTAACAGTAGTAATTCAGTCTTCATATCAATCCTGTATAATCCATTTCGACGAAATTCAATAAATAAAGATGGATAAGGCAAATTTTAAGATGACTACTTGGATAAGGCAATTTATGGAATGATAGCAAGTATCATTTAATATATTTTATTTTTAATCATTTTAAAACATTGGTTTTATAATAAGGAAGTATGGTTTATCAGGATAACTATTCTAAATTATTGGCAAAATGTCTTTCTTAAGACTTCTTCTTTATGTGCCGTCTTCTACGGAAGGTTGGCGACCATCAAATGATAGGTTTCTCTGTTTTGTGCCGCATGTATTATGTTCGCAGCTTCTGGTATTTGGAACCATTCTCTCAAGTTTCTCAGCCAGGATTTCTTCTTTCTGCCCAAACCTCTTCTACCTTCAATCTTGCTTAAGACTACCTTCACAAAACTCATTCTTATCGGTCTCATCAGCTAATATTTCAAAAGTTTTGTCTTGTTCCTTGCTGAAACTCTTAAAAAAATTTAAATCTTCTCGCTTTACTCAATGCTCTTCAAAGTGAGCGTCTGGTAATTTTTTGAGGTCCTCAACTTTCTTTTTATTTACTGCCACAACTTTCCGAATCTTAACAACTACCATCTGGGTTGCTCGTTTCCCACGTTTAAAAATATTTACTTTTCCTATATCGCTGTTGTAGTTTTGCTTGCCTCTAGCTTTCATTTTGTCTTTATTTTTTTCAATTATAATTCTTTTGGAAGTTGAAAACTTAAAATTCCAGGACTGAACACCTTTCAAGCATTGCTTTGTCACTTCCTTCCAGCACTTTACTCCACAATCTGTGAATTTAGTAACAGTACCCCTTTCCATATAAATATCAATATACGTTTCAGGGGTAGTATTTTCACTAACCTTCGTTAATTTCTTAAGATACTAAAAACCCGGTAGGATAATATACCACTTTCGAGTCTGACGGGACGTATGTATCCCAGTCATAAAATCATCAAGTCTGTTGGACTAAATCTGAACTGTTTTACATGAATTTTTATCGTAACCGAAGTTTTAACAACTTAATAACAATTTTAAAAAAATAATTTGTGTAAGCGGCAACATTGCGAACCGTTTTCGTACTGTATTTTTCTGTGGAATGTGTTTATGTAGTTTTGTTGCTGATTACCACAGAGGCAGTTGCGCGCTGTTACTGTTGTTACGAATTTGGTTTTGTGAGTGGGGCTACCTACAAAAAAGGTAAATATATTCAATAAAACTAGTATTTTGTTTTATGGGTGAAATATGTCCCAACAGACATTTATGATGGATTATATGTGTCCCAACAGTCTTGTTTTATTCTAGATGAGTAGAAAGATATTGACGCAGAAAGAGCTAGAGGACGAGGCAGTATCCATTTTTTGCCAGCGATACAGAATCAGAAGTCGATCCTTTTGAGACTATTGGCTCCGATGATGAAAACTACAATCCATCAGGATGCGACGAAGAAGTAGAACGAGAGCGTTACGAAATAGATTCAGGTTCCGAGGGTAATAAGATGGATGAAGAGAATCAGATGATAAATGGCCAAAGTAAAGAAGAAAGAAGTAGTGACGAAAATGATTAAGAAGGCGAAGGTACATAGCCACCAGGAATTTGGTTTCATAACGATGGAATTTTTTTATCACGTTTTTAGGTTCTATCAGAAAAAAAGTCGATTGTACTCTTCCTCATGCCATGACCGAAATAGAAGTATTATAGAAACTTGCGTTTAGAGAAATTTGGAAACGACAGCAAGAAAAAACAGAATTCCTACCGATGAATATAAAATTATAATTGTACTAGGTGTCACACTAATCATGGCATACAATCGAGTTCCATCTTACAATGATTATTAGTGACAAAATGATCCTTTAGGAAATTTAGCAATAAAAAGCAATGATTTCTCGAGATCCTGTTAACGGAACCTTGCCAAAATGTATTTCGCCAATATTGTAAAGCCTGACAATGCGAGAAAATTATATTACATCGAGAATGTCGCTAATTGTTTACAACTAACATTTCCAAAATATTGAACAGAGAAGGCTTTTCAAAGCATTGATGAGTCAATGACTAGTTAGACTTATTAGCAGTAATCAATTGCTTTGAAGATAAGCAAGTAAAAGTAAAACGAAGGCTCTAAAATGAATATGCGATGTCCGGAACTTCTCGACATGTACAACAAGAAAATGGGCGGCGTGGACCTAACAGATCATATTTTGGACTTATATGACTTTGATAGGAAATCTACCAAATGGTGAAAGAAAGTATTTTTTCGTTTTCTGATGATGGCTGTTGGAAATTCTCATATACTACACAATTATCTAAAAAGGAAAGAAAAAACACCATTTTTGCATTTTCTAATTAGTGTAGCCGAGAGACTTATTTCATTGGGAAGAAACCATGTTGCTGTTAAAAGAAAAGCATCGAGTTCATTTAGACGTCCTCCAGCAAAGAAACAAAAAAGTGTTGAACATGGGCGATCAGTTATCTATGGAAAGACCCGTAAAAGATGTCAACGATGTTCTTCTCAGAAAAAAGAAAAACGAACCACCACACTATGTCAGAGCTGCAATGTACCCTTGTGCAAAACATGTTTCACACCTTTTCATTTACATTAAATATTTATCTTAGTTTTAGTCCTTTTGTTTTCAAAATATGAGATTTTATTTGTATTTTCGATTTTTCTTTACTAAACTAAAGTAATAATTTGGTGTCTGATGGGTTATTATAGTCCCACATATATGATGCAAAAAAGTCTGACTGGGACATATATGTCCCGGATAAAATGGCGGATCACAAGGATAAAATTAATCTCAATCACTTTTACTTTTTGCCTAATTATACAAAAAAGTCCCAAATTCCATACCGATCCTGAAAAAAAAATCCGACTCGAAACGAATAAACGAACGTCCTCTAATTAGAAATAGCAGTTCAATTTTTTAATATTTGGTGCTACGTTTTGAACTCGAAAATAAATGCACATTACGATCATAGTTGAGTTTCTGTTTATAGATAAAGTAGATAAATCAATAAGACTTAAAGAGCAATAAAACACTGCTAAAGCAATTTTATTTAATCCTTGTTAATAGGCTATTTGGTCTTGTATTTTTGGATTGACCAAGTTCTTTTAATTTGAAAAGGTAAAACGAGGATATCTGGTTTTGTTTCCCCTTAACTTAGAAAAAATGCTTTGCCTTTAAGTGCATGAATTCTTTTCTTAATTTAAAGCTGATTACGTGCCTCGGCATCCTTTTCTTGTTTTATTTTCTCAGTTAAAGAACCGGGAGCATGTATCAGATGCTGGTGAACCAAAACAGATGTTCTAACCAAATATATTTCTAAAACATTTTTTTTTTATTTTTAAATTATTTTTAGGTACTTGGTAATTATACATTCTGGTCAATTTATTAATAGTTAAATCAGAAGCCAAATAATGTCGTTTACTTTTTTCTCTACAATAATGGACATCAGAACATTGCAATTTTTCAAGAAACATTTTGACTCCCTGTTTCTTTTAAGCATAGAGGGGATTTTGTTTTGAACTATCTCGATTCTCTTTTAGTGGGTAAGCCGTTTTGTAAAAAAATGCGACCAATATTCTTTGAATGCAATCTTTGGAAACTTATAATCCTTAAACACATTTTTCCGTTGAATGTTTACATTTTGGAAAAACAAATAGGTGATATTTTTTGTCAAAGAAGTGTTTAAATGTCAACAGAACAAAACAATTTCAAGTCGTTCGTGTGATGGATATTGTAGATATTGTAACAATTATTCTGTGACGCGTACGAAATACAAATTCTAAGTTTCAATTGATCTCCCGCACAAGGTGCAACAAAAAATTCAGCAGATCGTATGATTTTTAGAGATTTAGTATCATCGTCTCTGACAACTGAAGTACAAATAAATTAATTAATTTATTACAAAACTAAAGCATCTCCGGCATTTGGTAATGCATTTTTTAGATGGCTCTATGACCAAAATATGACATTTTTTATTTTACTATACAGATCAGATTTTGGTCTTGGCCTATCCTTTATAAACATTTTTGTTGGTAACTCGATGTGTTCCCATCATCTTTCGGTAACACCACATTTCGAATACTGTTATTTTCTTATTCTGTAAGGATCCATGCCTCTACTTGATATAAGAGAGTTGATAATGCATAACAGTTAAGTACTCGATGTCTAACCATTATACTAAGGCTTAGATTGCAAATAACAGCTTTCATTATATAAAACATACTTGTCTTCTTCTTCTTGTTGTCTGGTGTCTCACAAAACACTGGCTTTAGCATTATGTCTTCCTCTGATCTTATCACATGACCTGCCCACCTTATCCGGTTATCTTTTATATGCATGACAAAAAATCATACTTGTGGCTTTCTCAATTCTAACACGAATTTCTCTAGAGTTTTGATGATGAAGTTTTGCTCTCTTTTTATTGGTTTATCCTTTATAACGAAATGGTAGTTTACATTAGGATGTTTGCTGATCATCGTTTTAGTTTTATTGATATTGTTGTGAATTTATTAAAAGGTTCAATATTTATAACACTTACGGATTTAATTTATTTCTTTATTTATATTAACTTATCTGACAATAATTTATTATATCCGTACGTAACAAATTCGCGAGCGCGGGTGTTGAGAATTAACTGGCCCTCCATATAAAAATGTTGTATTTATATACGAAATCCTGATATACTAGAACAGCATCGAAAGATCGCATTGTCTTGCATCGAAAAATCGAGAAGCATCTAGTTTTGGAGGATTCACCATAATTTGAACCTAGATCCTTCGCCAAATTTCTACAACAAAACAGAATTATTAGTCATCATATATTTAGGCCAGTATATATTTATCGTAACATTGCCCCCCTCTTAAAAGATGGTTCCTCCTGGAACCTTGTCGGGACTGGAACCGGAACTGTATGCTGGTATCGGCAACTGGACCCTCTTTTACAACTTCCAGTTGTATAAAAATGACAAGGGACGGTTTTCTCTCCGCACAAGGTACTTAGCGGATTGCAACAGACTAACACCTGGACTTCGGTGTCTTTGAAGATCTCCTCCACCATATTTCGGATAACCCTCCAATCTAATTGGCGGCACTCCAACTTTGGCATGGCTAACTTTTGCACGTCGGACTCTAGTACGTGCTCTCTCAATTGAAGTAAGGCTTCCCATACATCTCGGTAGGTAGGTTGGTCACGGGCAGTGTCTTTTGTTACCAGGTAGAAAAGGTAACGTGATGCATCTTGGAGTTTCAAGGTTTTACCGGGAGCTGGCACCTGGCATTGCAGTTCTGCAACTCGACCAAACTTCCTTCGAAAGACGGATGCCAACCCTGGTGCGTCTTTGATACTGGCCGGGATGGTAAGGGCCAGCGAGTAGTCATCGGGGAGCGCGAGTAGATCTTGCTTTTCTTCAGTGGTAACACCATGTCTTGCTTTACCGGTACCTCCATAGGCACCCATGAATTCCTCAAACGTGAGGTTAAACACATCTTGGACTTGGTTTACTTCCACTTCTTCATCTACGTCGTGGTCACCTTCGAAAGATGCCAACCGGTTATGGTGTACTATCATCGGCTTTCCCCTCGGAATCTTGCTTATTCGGTAGATGACATCGTTGATCTTCTCCATGATGAGGTATGGACCTTCCCAAAACTGCTGCAATTTGGGAGAACAACCTTTTCGCTTCTTGGGATTATACAGCCATACTTTGTCGTTCTTCTTAAAGCAACCCTTTTCGGCTTGTGTATCGTACCGTTTCTTCATTCGGTCGCTAGCGATCTGAAGGTGGGAACGGACCAACTCATGTACATCGTCCATTCTTCTTCGTAATTCGATCACATAATCTTCACCTGCTACATCTTCTCCAGGTCGACACCCAAATTCTAGATCACAGGGTAGTCGCATTTCGCGTCCGAATAGGACTTTGGCTGGTGTCTGGCCCGTTGATTCGTTAACAGCAGATCTGTAGGCCATTGTGAAGAACGGAAGGTATTGGTCCCAGTCTCGCTGATGATCGGACACCATCTTTGTCAAATACTTGCCAACTGTCCTATTCATTCGTTCTACCATACCATCCGATTGCGGATGATACGCGGTAGTTCTTGTTTTCTTCATGCCTAGTCTATCACATATTCCTTGGAATAGATCACTTTCGAAGTTCCTGCCTTGGTCACTATGGATCTCCAAAGGCACTCCAAATCGGCTGATATATTCTTGGATCAACTTATCTGCAACGGTGGCGGCCTTCTGGTCTGGAAGTGCGTAAATCTCGACCCACTTAGTGAAGTAATCCATTACTACCAACATGTACTTGCCCCCATTTTCACTTTCTGGAAATGGCCCTGCAATGTCCAAAGCTATTCTTTCAAACGGGCTTCCAACATTATATTGTCTCATAGGAGCTCTCCTTTTCCGGTGAGGCCCGTTACTCGTAGCACAAATAGTACATTTCTTACACCAGTCTTTTACGTCGTCGGAACTGTTCATCCAATAAAACCGTTCCCGAATTCGCTGAAGGGTTTTCCTTACACCAAAATGCCCTCCCGATGGACTGTCGTGTAACTGACGAAGTACTTCGGCTATTCTGCTCTTTGGGATCACCAACTGTCTTCTCTTCTCTGAACCGTCATCATTTTCCAGGACTCGTTTAAGCAAGCCATCTTCGATGATAAATGAGTCCCACTGGGCCCAATACGTCTTAACTACTGAGCATAGGTTTGATATTTCCTGCCAAGGTGGTCGACGGTTTTCCTCTTTCCATTTTCGGATTTTCTGTATAACTGGATCTCTCTCTTGTTCTTCCCTGATCTTAGTAGGCGTCCAGTCGTCGTTGACAATCGTCGTTCTTAGCACTGCTGCTTCCTTGGATTCCGTTTTGTTGCAGTGGGAACACTCTGCTGAGCATGGCCTTCTGGAAAGAGAATCAGCGTTTCTGTGGCTAACTCCGGCCCGGTGCTCAATCTTAAAATCGTATTCTTGGAGTCGTTCGATCCACCTGGCTATCTGACCCTCTGGATTCTTAAACTGCATCAACCACTTAAGGGCGGCATGGTCGGTTCGGATTAGAAACTTTCTTCCATAGAGGTATTGATAGAAGTGCTCTACTGATTTCACTACTGCCAGAAGTTCTCTTCTCGTGACGCAATAATTCCGCTCAGGTTTTGAAAGAACTTTACTAAAATATCCGAGGACTCGTTCCTGTCCTCCTTGAATCTGAGACAGCACTCCTCCAATTCCCACATTACTTGCATCTGTATCTAAGATGAACTCTCCTTCTGGCAGTGGATACCCTAAAATTGGTGCTGTTATTAAATGCTTTTTCAACGTTTCAAAGGCATTTTGGCAGTCTATATCCCAGCGGTATTCTCTTGCTTCCTCTGTAAGTCGCGTTAATGGCTTAGCGATATCTGCAAACTTCTTAATAAACCTCCGGTAGTAAGTACATAGTCCAAGAAAACTTCTCACTTGATGTTTGTCAGTTGGTTTTGGCCATTCCTTAATGGAATCGATTTTTCCCTTATCCACGGCCACTCCTTCTTTACTGACTATATGACCCAGATAATTGACTTTACCTTGAAATAGCTGGCACTTCTTGGGGTTTAGCATCAATTGGGCAGCTTTAAGTCGATTAAAGACGTTTTCTAAATTCCTCAAATGATCTTCGAATGTCTCCCCCAAGACGATTATGTCATCTAAATAAACCAGGCATGTTTTCCAAGATAACCCTCTCAACACATTTTCCATAAGCCTCTCAAATGTCGCAGGAGCATTACAAAGTCCAAATGGCATAACGTTGAATTGCCACAATCCAGATCCTGTGGTGAAGGCTGTCTTTTCTTTATCGACTGGGTCCATTTCTACCTGCCAGTATCCAGACTTCAAATCTAAAGTAGAAAACAATTTACTTCCAGCCAATGTGTCCAATGTGTCATCGATCCGAGGCAGAGGATAACTATCTTTCTTGGTAACGTTGTTCAGCAAACGGTAATCCACACAGAACCTCGTCGTTCCGTCTTTCTTCTTAACCAGGACCACCGGAGAGACCCATGGGCTCGTAGAAGGTTCTATCACCCCGTCTTTCTTCATTTCCTGAACAATCGTTTCAGCTTCCTCTCTTTTCGCCTGTGGTAATCGTCGAGCTGTTTGACGAATTGGCTTAGCATTACCAGTATCAATTTTATGCTTAACAACGGTAGTTCTTCCCGTCTTTCCTCCTTTCGGTACGAAAATATCACGATACTGCCGAAGAAATTCCCTTAATTTCCTTTTCTCCATCTGATTTAGAGACTGTCCTGCAACTGCAACCATTTGGTCGAATTTGTCGTTGGAATTATCAGATGTTGTCGCCTGACGGATTATGGATGTCACAGGTACACAAGTTCCTACTTTTGTCTCTTTCTTTATGGTCACTGGGTAGTCGTTGACATTGATAAGTCTCACAGGAATTTCCTTAGCCGAAGTCACCAATTCCTTTCCAATTATGATTCCACGGCCAACCTCATCGTCGTGGTTCCAAGGCTCCATCATAACAGGTCTCCCTTCGTCCACAAATCCCTGTAGCCGCGCTACTATGATCGTTTCGCTTCTCGCAGGCACGACTGTATCTTCTGTAATGGCTGCTTGCACAGTGTTGTCATTATGTGGATGGAGAAATGCCTCCTCGTTGCCAACTTTGATTACCTTATTCTTAAAATCCAATTGGAATCCATGCATATTCATTACGTCCATTCCTAATATAACATCCTCTTCGATGTCAGCAACTATAACAGTGTGGACGAACTTTTCTGCTCCAATTCCCAATTGTACCTGGATTTCTCCATGAATGTTAGCATTTTCACCTGTAGCGGTCCGAAGTCGCAACCTCGTTGGTAACAGTTTCTTTCGGCTGTTTATAACTGTCGGGCGTATAATGGTTCTGGTCGCTCCGGTATCCACCAACAACGTATGCTTTTTACCATTTATGTCTCCATCTACATATACACTATCTTCACGACATTTCAAAGAAGCTATTAGTATAAGAGGGTCTTTGGAAGAGTTCCGGGTCGAAGCTGCCCCCCTAAGGTTGACTCGTTCTGGTTTTCCTGATGGTGAGTTTCTTGATTTTATGGTCTTCTTTTTCTTGCATGTCATGCTTTTCATCAAATTAACGAGCTGGTCAAGTTTATCTTCATCTCCTTCCTCTTTTACAGTCCTAACTTTACTGTACCCGCCAGAGGCCTGCGTAGCTGACTCGTATTCGAGGGCGGCGGATAAGACATCAACCAGCGTCTTGTGACGAGCTAATCGTAGTGTTCTCTGCATTTCATGATCACGAAGACCATCAATAAACGTTTGAACGGCCAATTTTTCCATCATGTCTTCGGGAGCTGTTGGATAAGCATATCGTACTAATCTGGCAATATCTACCTCATATTCTTGAAGAGCCTCATCTTTCTTCTGTCTACGATTTTTAAGCTGTGACTGATATACATGCTCCAAATGTTCGTGGCCATATCGCATATTTAACCTCTTCTTCAGTTGTTCGAAATCATCGGTCTCCTCTACGGCTATGGTCTGAAGCACATCTAAGGCATCTCCTCGAAGGGCGATAGTCAGGTTTACAGCCTTTTCTTTTTCAGACCATCCATTTGCTCTTGCGGCTGATTCGAACTGTTTCATGTAGTTGTTCCATGATGATTTTCCGTCGAAAGTTGGGACTTTAACATGAATAGAACCTCCACTTCCTTCAAATTTCGGCCGTGTCTCCAACTTAAATTACGTCTCGTGTTCTTTTATCTCCACTGTAATTGGATTGTTTCCTCTCTCTGCTGTCCCTGTTTCCTCCATCTTCTTTTCCATCTCTTTCCATATCTTTTCTTCGAAGGCTAACATATCGGCAGCAACTTGGTTTTTTAATGAAGATATTCTATCGTCCAGGGCAGACATCTCAGAAGTGACTTTAGAGATTTCCGAAGAGATGTTAGCAGAGACTTTGCTTTCCAGCGAAAAAATCTCGTTAGAAACTTTGCTTTCTAAAGAAGCGATGTCGCCGGATACTTTGTTCTCCAATGATGCGATGTCGCCGGAAACTTTGGCTACATCAGAAGAAACTTTCGAAATATCGTCAGAAACTTTGTTCTCCAATTTCGAAATCGACGAGATGACAGCATCATGTTTGTCTTCAAATATATAAGTCTCTGGATCTAGTCCTTCTTCTAGCAAAGCGTTCTTTAGTCGTTGGACTAACTCAGCCTTTTTTCCGGTGGAAGCTAATTCTCTGTCTTCAAGATGTCTTCTTAAATTAGTCACTGTCAGCTCATAAATCGTAGCCATTTTCACAATTTATTTTATATTCACTTGTATTATTATTATAAGTCTAATTTATGTTCGATCTCACTCTGACACCATTTGTTGTGAATTTATTAAAAGGTTCAATATTTATAACACTTACGGATTTAATTTATTTCTTTATTTATATTAACTTATCTGACAATAATTTATTATATCCGTACGTAACAAATTCGCGAGCGCGGGTGTTGAGAATTAACTGGCCCTCCATATAAAAATGTTGTATTTATATACGAAATCCTGATATACTAGAACAGCATCGAAAGATCGCATTGTCTTGCATCGAAAAATCGAGAAGCATCTAGTTTTGGAGGATTCACCATAATTTGAACCTAGATCCTTCGCCAAATTTCTACAACAAAACAGAATTATTAGTCATCATATATTTAGGCCAGTATATATTTATCGTAACAATATTAAGACTCACTCCGTTTCTGTTAGTCATTTCGATTTAGTTAATTAGCCTTTGAAGACTTTCTACATTTTCAACGAAAACAGTATCGTCAGCCTATGGGATTATATTCATAAATATCCCATTGAGAAAAATTCGTCTTTAGTATTTGCCATCGCCTCCCCAATTAGATATTCAGAGTAAATATTGAACAATAAAGGTTACACAACACAACCCTGTCGAATTCTTTTCTGGGTTTTCAATGTTTATGAATAATTATTGTCAACTTTAACGATGCCTTTTTGTTGTATATATAAATTTCCTATGATCCTCTGATCAATATCTTGTATACTTGTTTTTCTATAAATATCGAAAGTTTACTGTTATCTTTAATCGAAACTTACTTTACTTTACTTTATCGAAAGCTTTTTCGTAATCTAGAAAGTAGACAATTATATCGTTATTTACTTCCCTAGTTCATTAAAGCTTAATCCCAAAAGTCTTACAAATACGAGTAGGGCCTTCGTAAATGTGTAGAGACGAATAATCTCCTATTTTAAAGAATATTAAATATGGTTCAATCATGGTTCACAACTAAAAGATGGATCAAGCTTTCTAGGGCAGACAAACAAATTCACTGAATACTACTGTTTGGAACAACACTCTCCAGTGTATCAGACTTAAGTATTTGCACTGAAATGCTATCCCAATGAAATCATTAAATCGACTACAAAGAGAAAACTAAACATTTTTTTCCGACAGCCTTGCGGCAATATTAGTAGGTAAGAACCAACCTATCAAATTCACACTGGTACAAAACTATAAAGATTTTGTTAATAAACTGGCACATTATTTTAGAAATAGTTTACCAGAATAATAAAGTGTCTATATATTGGATAAAGAGACATAAAGGAGTCCAATGATAGGAAGTAGCTCGCTCGCTGACAAAGTAAGACTCTAAAGGAATATTCGAAGACATAAAACTATTTTGCAGCATCACGAAAAATGCCGTAACAAATGAAAATCAAATTAGACTTAAAATAAATCATGTTGACAAATATCATTGTGCTAAATTCACATGAAGGAAATCGTTATCAGACTTGTTAGGAGGTTTTTGTTTAGTTTAATGAGTCCTAGAAGACGATAGCTATAATCCTTGGCATTATTGCTTATTTTGCGTTTCCTTTCAAGAACTCAGATCTTTTTTTGAGTCCAGATTATTATGGTTGTTTGTTATCGGGTTCAGTAAACTTACCCGCAATGTGTATTCATGATAAAGATAAAATAATATTAAGTCTTAGTAAGATATCTACAGACAAGTTCCAGATTCATTCATTTATATAGTATTATTCATTCGTTTTTACTTTTAATTAATTAAACTTGTAGTTTTTTACATCCTATGCCTCTATACAAATAAATTTCCATGTCAGAACTATTTGTTAATAATATTTACTTCTAATTAATTAAAATTGTATCTAGTATTTCACACTCTATGCTTCTGTTCAAATAAATAATATCAAGGATTGAAAGTTACTTCTGTGAAGTTAATATTTAATAATCAATTGATTTAGCTTCCATATATTTCGTGTTTTTTTATAAGCCATCTAATAAATCAGCGGTCATTCCCATTGTCGGAATTTTGCTTCGAAAAATCGACAGTGTGTGAGACATCGTCCTACACGCCAAAAACACAAAAGCCACCGTTTTCAATCATGCACGACCCACTCGTTAGACCCCCAGACCCCCGTACCTACTAGCTCGCTTTAATAGACCCACCGTTTGTCCCGGTCTATACGTATAACAATTCAACGACAAAAATCAAAATTAATTAAAACGTGTCCTGAAATGCCATTCCTGAGCTTTAACTCTCGAGCTTGGTAATGCCGTTTGGATCATGATATTTTGTATTTAATATACTCCAATTTATTAAATATGATATTTTTGTAAAGAAGATAAATGACAGAAAAATTAAGTATATGAATATTTTGCAAACTACATATGTACTCGTTAATAGGGGCTGACTTTAATTGGTACGTAGGGAGCAATAATAGGAGTGTATCCGCGGGCACGACTTCTTTGTAGGGACTGCGTGCAGATCGACCCTTCCACACTTATTACAACGTATCACAAATCTAGCAACATATGCCCGACCATCCAACTCTCGAAGCACGGTTCGGTATGGCGTTTAGAACATTACTGATGCGCCAGTAAAATAAAATGGCATTATAAACAGTTTACTGATGAACCAGTAAAATAAAATGGCATTATAAACAGTTACTGGCGAGTAGTGGCGAGCAAGTCCGAAAAGTGCATGCATGGTGCCAGTAAAGTTACAATCTTCCAATTTTTTATGCGCCAATAAATAACCACAAAACATTTGTTTTGTGGTTATTTTAAATTATAATATTTTTTATAACTACATATTAATAAAATACATAGATAATATTTTATAATATTATAATATTTTTAAATTTTTTGTTAAGAAATTTTAACAAATATCATTTGAAATGAGCAGTTCACGAAGTGGACATTGGAGCAATGCAGTTTCTAATCCAAATTCGGCCTCTCCGCTTATTAATTCTTCTCTTTTCCACACCGCTAAGCATCTATTCAACAATACTTTCTAGAACTAAACAACATCCTACACGGACTCTAAATTATATTTCTTCGATTGGCATATTACTATTGTGTAAACGACCACGACAAGTATAAATTGAAAAGAATATTCCACTGAGCAAACTTAAAAATGAAACTGACATGCGAAAATATTCTGTTCTGTTCAATCTAGTATAAACCTTCACTAGCGTGCAAACAGGACTGGCGCGGCTACTGGCACCAATAAATCCATGCGTGTATAAACTCGCCTTTTACCACCTCCTCAATAAAAAATGGTACAGTGGGCAGTACAGTAGACTAGCGCGAAGCTTCTTACAGACCTGTTAAACTATTATTTGATAGTAAATTTAATTATTATATAAACTAAATAAGATGTTTAAAAATAATCATTGTATTTATATGAAATTATTTTAAAACTAGAAATGCCATAAAAATTTAAACAGACTCAATATTGTTATTAATTTTATGACATTAATAACTTTTAAATTTTGATAATCGTTACGAATCGAATCTTTTATTGACTATTAATTTTTTACTTCTCATTTAATGTCTGTATTATTTTAGTTATTTTCATGTTGTTTTTAATTTAAACTTGCTTAGAATAAATATATGATAACTACAAATTAAATTATCGAGAGTAGTGAATCGATGTGAAGAAGCTCTATTTCGTGACGCTACCCGTGATGCCTACCCGTGGCACTAGTTCCCTGACGCTCGCCTCAGCATTTTACTACAGAGAAAAAGTAACAACGCCAGCATAGAAGCTTTGCTTTGAAAGTTGCGCTTTACTGTCAATATCGTTCTGATTTCAGACTTATCAGCTAAAACAAACCCAAAAGCTGCTAAGTATACTAAACTATACTTCGAGGTAGATTTAAACCTCACGTAGTAGTATATGATATATACTTAATCAACTTAAGTGAAATTTAATGAAGAATAAAATAGCATGGCGTACATTCACAAAGCGGAAATGAAGGTTTTTTAACAAGTGATACTCCAAGTGTTGTTGACTTGTGACAAGACAAAAACTTAAGATTCCTAAAAATCTAAAGAAAATATCTAAGTGACTGAGTGAGCCATGAATAGATCGATATTGGGATTAGTAGTAGAGGTTAAGATCCAAATGTAATTATTATATTATAAGTACCAGAATGACGATTACGGAAGTACTAATAAAGATATAAATAAATATAAATATCATCATCATCAGTAGCTCGACAACCCTTTCTGGGTCCTGGCTTGTTCTAGGATTTTCCGCCATTCTGTTCTGTTCCTTGCTTTGTTTTTCCAGTTGGTAATCTTAAGTGTTTTCAGATCTTGTTCCACTTGTTCCATGTATCTAAGTTTGGGTCTTCCCTTTGACCTTCTTCCTACTGGTGTTTGCCTCATAATATGTTTTGGTGTTTCAGTCTCCAACATTCGTTCAACATGGCCCATCCAGCGCAGACGTCCGATCTTTATGGATGTTATAATCTCGGATTCATTGTATGCTGTGTACAGTTCAAAGTTATATCTTCTGTGCCATATGTCATTTTCCTTTACCCCCTTATATATGTGTCTAAGGATTTTTCGTTCAAATGTGCCTAATAGGTTTTCATCGCTTTTCGATAGTGTCCATGTCTCTAATCCATATACAAGGACCGGTTTTATCAGGGTCTTGTATATTTTGCATTTGGTTTTTCTTGTGATGTTGTTAGATCTTAGATGTTTAATTAGTCCATTATATGTTTTATTAGCGATATGTATTCTTCTCTTAACTTCTTCACTGACATTGTTATCTGCGGTAACTAGTGAACCTAGGTATGTAAAATTTTTCACGCTTTCGATGTTATAGTCTCCTATTGTTAGATTCTGTAGGTTTCTTTGGCCTGTCGATTTACTGGCCTTCATGTATTTGGTTTTTATTTTATTAATGTTTAGGCCACTGTTTTGTGCCGCTCTTTCTATCGCATTAAATGCTTCTATCATCTCTCTTTCGCTTCTGGCTATGATATCAACATCATCTGCAAATGCCAATATTTGTACACTTTTGTTATTATTGTTGACTTTTGACTCCCTAATTATTTTCTCTAAATATAAATATAATAAAGGAATAAACATTTTTTAGTACTTTATACCATAAATATACCACTTATATTTATTACATATAATCATCATATATATCATATAATCAGTGTTTATAGTAGTTTTATACATAAAAGTACTATACGAGATTTGTTTTAATGTTTGATAAAATAGTCCAAATGACATTTCACGCCGAAACAAGAGAAATGAATGGATTGAAGGAGATCAGAGAACAATGAATGATCGAGTCCAGTGTGACAATACATGATAGATAGGCGCTGATGCCATCTCTGGAGTGAGACTGCTGCCGGATAGAGGGGGCCTCCTTGTAACAATGGACCCATTTATTTGTAAGCGGGTTACTCTGTCCCCAAGTAACTAATTATCCCATGAATATGAAAGTGTATGTAATATTAAGATAAGAGATGAGAAGACAGATAGAGGTTGGGTTGGGGATTGGTGGTCTTTTGTCTTGTCAAATTCCAAAAGTAAGATATATTTTTGCGATTATTACCTATTTTAATTTCTTGTTTATTTAATTACAAAGGACAGTGAATATTATATTAATAAGTTACTAAAAACCATTTTATCTGTCTGGACGATAACAATATTTTGAAAAAACAATTTTCAACAAAATCAGTTCCTTAGAATAAATAAAAAATTTTTAAATAGCAGTGCTGAATCTCTATATTTAAGCGTCAATATGTTTCAGAAAAACAGTTTTATTGGCTGTGGAATCTCTGAACACTCCGTTCGACGACGGTGGTCTGCCAGGCTAACCCTACGACGTAAAACATTATTTTCTTAAAATAATCTACATTGTCGGGATTTTCAGTACCTTTAATAAAAATGAACACCTACATTTTACATTATATTTTACAAAAAAAATCGTTTTATTTTTTTCAAAAAAAATTACTTTGTTCTTATAGACCACCGTTATTCGTTTATGTAAGTTTTTTCATATATATATATATATATATATATATATATATATATATATATATATATATATATATATATATATATATATATATACAGGAACTTTATTTATTAATTTTATTTTCCCTCTAGTTTCGGGTATCTAAATTGATGAGTAAATCGTAGAAAATTATGTAAATATGATACAGATGGTATGCACTGGGCTGGGTTTCCCCGATCGAGAATATTTAGTGTAATTTTTAAATATACCTCAGTTGTTATTTTGGTTTCGTGTGAAATACGTCTGATAATAAAGTGATTTGGCGAGAACTATACGTAACAGTTAACTGTCTTATTCATCAATTTGCGTATCCTCTTTATAAGGTTAGTAGGTATTTTATTAATTTTTGACATTGAAACTTGGGACAATTATTTCAGTGATGTATACTTATGAAAGAGAAATTCAAGGTCTAACTACTCTATATGAAGAATACTTTTGATGTAGATAATGATTCCGATAGTTCTTTTGTCGACGATGATAGAGAAAAGTTTAGCGATCATGACACGGAATATGAACAAGAGGATATCCCGAAAGCAGCACCAACGATTGAAGAACAAACAATTAATGAAAAACAATCTGATAAAAGATAAAATTATTATGCGAAGGATGGAACTAAATAGAAGAAATTTGCACCAGCTATGAATATTCGCACACCACGGGAGAATATAGTTTCTCACTCTATTCGAGAAGCAAAAAACGCAATGAGACTCATTGAATCGTGGGATCCTCTAATGTAAAATATTAATGAACTTTAGTAGAATACACCAATATTTATATTAGAGAGATATCTGGAAGATACAAAAATCAAAACGACGTCAAACTTACATCTGTTCCAGAAATGAGAGCTTTTATTAGTTTGTTATATTTAGCAGGTTTAAATCACGGCTCTCGAAAAAATTTAGAAGAATTTTGGGCAGAAGATGGTATGGGATCAGAAATATTTGTAGCGACCGTGGCACAAAGACGATTTAGATTTTTGTTTTGTTTTGTGAAAAGTAATACGTTTTGATAATAAACAAACCAGAGACGAAAGACTCAAAATCGATAAACTAGATCCGATAAGAGAGATTTTTGAAACATTTGTAAAAAACAGTCAATCTTGTTATACCGTTGCTGACCATGTAACTTTCGATAAGATGCTTTTTGATTTTCGTGGAAGGTGTAGCTTCCGCATGTACATTCTAAACAAACCTAAAAAATATGGTATCAACGTATTTGCTACTGTCGACGCAAAAACATTTTACACTAATAATATGGAAATATAGGCTGAACAACAACCTGCTGGACCATATAAAGTAGATAATTCATGTGCAGCAGTTACTACAAGGATGTGTGAACATCTCTATGGAACAGGAGGAAATATTACGATGGATTTCTGGTTTGTTACTTGCAACCTTGTTATCCAACTGAAAAGAAAATACAGGATAACGGTTGTGGGTACAATTCAGTCACAAAGAAAAGGATTGCTACCAATTATGACCAATGTGAAAGCCCACCCTGTAGGTTCCTCTGTTTTAGGTTTTTGAGCACATATAATGGTAACATCGCATGTACCCAAAAAGAATAAAAATGATTACTAGTTTCATCCTTATATCACACTGATACAGTAGACGAAACTAGTAAGAAGACAGAGATGATTTTATTATATAATGATACCAAATGTGGAGTAGATATTGTAGATAACATGGCGTCATTTTACGATGTGTCTAGAAATACTAAACGATGCGATGGTCACTTGTAATTTTTTATGGGATCCTAAATATCGTCAGTATAAACGCTTTTTTAATTACCAATCATAATAATCCCAATACGGAATATACTAGTAATAATATTTCATTGAGTTTAATCATCATCATCATTGGTGCTACAGCCCTATAAAAGAGCCTCGACCTTCCCAAGTCTATTACGCCAGTCAGTTCTATCCATTGCCAACTGTTGCCAGTTTGCTGCGCCTATTTGTCTACCATCCTCATCTACACCATCCCTCCATCTGAGTTTTGGTCCACCCCTATTTCTACTTCCCACAGGTTGTGACATAAGGATTCTTCTAGAAGGGTTGTTCTGCTGTGATCTTGCCAGATGTCCTGCCCATCTTAGTCTTCCTATTTTTATAAAGGATACTACGTCTTTACCACCAAATATATGTTTATATCTGTGATATATCTCGTAGTTGTACCTCCTTCTCCAAACACCATTTTCACAGATGCCACCAAATATTCTTCTCAGGATCCTTCGTTCAAATGTCCTTTGTCAGTCGACAAGTAGTGACAACTGACAAAGAGTCTCCATACATTGTGCCTAGAGCCCCGTGACCGTAATCATAACCTACTGATATGACATCTTTCCCCTTACATTTGATAGTCCTTAAAACGCACTGGAGCCCTTTTGAGTCTAGCGCTTGTTCTATTTTCAGCATTCATCTGAGAGGTTGAAGGTTCCTCTACTCCACAACTCTGATTCCCAGATGAGGAGTTTAATGATCTATCATTATGTGCAAAATCAGTATTCTTTAACTAGGGAAGGCCTCAAGTGATAACTGTTTCGCCTGACCACTTCCCCATTTTCTTTCTGCACTAAATAAGATCTGGGTGCCTCATCAACTTTTTCCAGAATTTTACCTGGTCTCCATTCTCTACCCTCTCTGACACCTACATTCTCTCCTGGCACTATTTCTCTTTTTACCTTGGTGTTTCTATCATAATAATTTTTATATTCGTTTCTTTTTGCCTCTAGTTTCTCCCACTCTTCCTTTAGATTTATGTCTTTGTGCTTTTTATTTGATGGTAGCTTAGATCTAAAAACCCTGTTAGTCACTAATTGGGCCGGTGTTTTATCTGTTCCGTTTATTGGAGTATTGCGATACTCCAGGAGCGCCATATCTAAGTCGTCACACTTTCTAAGCATGTTTTTTGCAATTTGAACGGCTCGTTCTGCCTGCCCATTAGACCGTGGATAGCGGGGACTGGACGTTACAAACCGAAAATCCCAGTCTTTAGCAAATTGCTGACAATGCCACGAATTATAAGGCATGTTATCTGATATGACTTCGTAGGGTATTCCGTGTGTTGAAAAAATTTTCTTTAACTCCTTGATGACCACCTGAGAAGTTTTTGAATTAATTTTCACTATATCGAGCCATTTAGAAAAATAATCGATTAGAACTAGATATGACTGTCCACCATAATCTAATATATCACTTGCTACCTTTTCAAAAGGTGCTTGAGGCAACTCTCTAAGAAATAGTGGTTCTTTAGCATTATGACTTTTAAATATCTCACACTTGCTACAATTTCTTACCGTCTTCTATACTTTTGTTCATTTGTGGCCAATGTAATATCTGTCTTGCTCTCTGTTGGGTTTTCTGAATGCCAAAATGACTTGAATGCAAGAATCTTAGCATGCTCTCTCTCAATATTTTTGGGACTATAACTCTGTCTTTGTAAAATATTAGTCCGTCAAGTAAATATAGTTCATTTCTTATATAATAATAATACCTAATTGAATCGCTTACTCTTGACAAGGTTTTGGGCCACCCTTGTATACAATATTTCTTTACTAGTTTCAGATCCTCATCAGCATCCACTTCAATCCTAAATTGTTCTCTCTTCTCATCAGTCATGTCAATAGTATGAACTATTTCTGTAATAAATTTATCATCATCCACTTCATCTTTTATAAAATTCCTCGATAATAAATCTGCCACATGCATGAACTTGCCTGGCTTAAATTTTACCTCTATGTCATATTTAGATAATCTTACCCTAATCCTTTGTAATCTCGGCGACATTATGTCCGCAATGCCTTTATGCATTAATGCCTCCAAAGGCTTATGGTCAGAATCAATTTGCACTTTCCTTCCGTAGATAAAATTGTGAAATTTATTGCATGCATATAGGATTGCCAAGAACTCCTTTCCAATTTGACTCATATTTGACTCTGCTGTCGTTAGCGCCCTAGATGCAAATGCTACCTAAGAGACAGCACCCCAAGCCATTACTACTACTGTCAGTCTGTATTACGGTTGGTAACTTCTCATTGAAATTGGCAAGCACACTACTTGACATAATTACTTCTTTTATTTTATTTAGTGCATCAGAATGTCTATATGTCCATACCCATGCATTCCTTTTTTTTAAGAGTTCTCTTAAGGGCGTGGAAATCTCTGACAAGTTTGGAATGAATGCCCTTAAATAATTTACCATTCCCAAAATTTGTTGTAATTCCTTTTTATTTTCCGGATCCTTCAATCTTCTTATCGCTTCTACTTTTTTGTTGTCAGCTCTCATCCCATCTTTATCAAAGATATGACCCAAGTATCTAACACTTTTAACGCAATATTGTATTTTGTTTGGGTTAAATTTCACATTTAGTTCTCTAGCCCTATCTAACACCTTATTTAGTGTATTATTATGCTCTTCTATTGACTCACCACAAATTAATAGATCATCGAAGTAGACTATACAACCTGGAATATCTGCAAAATTTTCAGAATTTAATTTCTGGAAGTATTCAGGTGCTATGTTAAGACCAAATGGCAGGCGGCAAAATTTATATGTGCCAAATATAGTGCCAAAAGCACATAAATTACTTGATTGCTTATCCAGTTCTACTTGGTAAAAACCCTCCTTAAAATCTAGAACTGTAAAAAATGACTTACCCTGTCACGAGGATCTAGGCAGATACGTAATGATTTATTAGTTTTCTCAACAATTACCAGGTTACTAAGCCACTGCGTAGGACCATCAACCTTTGCTATGATTCCTCGCTTTTCAAGATTACTATTTAACTAACTACATTTTTTCTGAAATTTACCTAAACCTGAAAAAACATCCTTATTCATTTCTACAAATTTTTCTTTAGAATGCAGTGTTATGTTATTAATTTTATTAATTAAATCAAGCTCTATGGTAGAACATAAACCCAAGATAGGTGTTGATTTTTCCTTTACAACAACAAAATCTAATAAATGATCAATATTTTTATATTTACAGACAAGTTTTATTATACCCAAAGGAATGATCTTAAAACCACCATATGTCTCAAGTATGACCTTAGTTTCTTTTAATTAATTAATTTTGCAAACTTTTTCAATAAAAACCTTGGGTAAAATGTTAACCTGTGCCCCTGTATCTATTTTAAAATGTATATCAATGTTATTAATTTTTAAATTTTCGATCCAGTCTTTATTATTTTTATTCTTAATTTCACTAACAGTGATTGATGAAATCATGAAATCGTCTACTTCATTATTTTCACTTTCTTCCACTTGTACCTCTCTTACTAACCTACCATGATAACACACTTTATCAAAATGCCCATTTTTACCACACTTTCTACACTTTTTTCCATATGCTGGACACCTCCTTGGTCCATGGACACTCCCACAGTTTCTGCAGTTAAATTCACATCTAGAAGAACTTGCACCCCTGACTGTTTGGACTGAATTATACCCCTGCTTGACTTTACTTCCAATAGATTCAATTTTCACCTTCGCTAAGCTATTCTGAACTTCTTTTATTTGAGCTTGGGATACTTCATGCATTTTACATATTTCAATAGCTTTAGTCAGATCTAAATTAATTGTTTTTAACATGCTTTGTTGTGCATCCTTACTATTGGTGCCTAATACTATTCTATCTCTTACCATTGAAAATGCTTCAACACCAAACTCACAATTTCTTACTTTATTTTTTAAATCTGTTAAAAAGTGGTCAAAAGGCTCTCCTTCTTCTTGAATGCGCTTATAAAACAAATATCTTTCATAAACCACGTTTTTTCTAGGGGTGACATAAGACTCAAATGCTTCCAATACATCTGCTAGCTTTCCTTGTTGGACCTCTGTTAATTCCAAACTGTTATAAATCTCAATGCCTTCTTCTCCAATTAAATTGAGTAAAATTGCTACCTTAACTTCATCACTTTTACCACTTTTTCCTGATGCCATCAGATGTATTTCAAAACTTTGCTTAAATCGTTTAAAATTTTTGGCCACATTGCCTTCAAATGATAATGGATTTGGTAACCTTGCTTCCATGATTTTCGTTTAGTTTCCACTAGACTGCGCCAAGTAATAATATTTCATTGAGTTTAATACATTTATTTAAACATACTTTTTAACAAAGTCTCCAAGAGTCCATGTTCTACTATCAAACGTTGACAAGTAGTGACAACTGACAAAGAGTCTCCATACATTGTGCCTAGAGCCCCGTGATCGTAATCATAACCTACTGATATGACAATACTAAACGAAGACAATTTATTAAAAAATTTGTAGGAGACATAGTAAAAAGTTATTTGGAATCAAGGGCTACAACGTCAGGCTAGAATGTCGATGCAAAACCGACCTAATCCACCACCTGGTAAAAGAGGGCATTGCAAATACTGCAAAAAAAGGAAAATCCGATATTTTTTCGCAAATGTTGGTTATGCATGAATCATATCGTAGCCTGCTGTGAGGAGTGTATTAAGCATAAAAACCTAAGAAACTGTCCGGGTGATTAATTTTTCTGTATTTTCTGTGTCATAGAATTTTGCTGAACTATATTTTTAATATAGTTTCATTATTGTTTTGATCAATTTTTGTAAAATAGAAGAAAAATTTGATTTTTTGTAGGTGTGGTAAGCTGTCAAAATTATTATGTCAAATATATCACTTATTTTTATCTACTTTAATTTAATACAAAATATTTCCATCAGTTAAAAGAAAATACCCTATAAATACAAATAAAAATATTGTGTTTTAAAAATCTTATATACTAAAACGCTAAGCCCTTTTCTTGTCCACCACTTTACTCAAAAACCATATTAGATAATTAAAATATTTTTTCGGAATATTATTAGTATTACGTATGAGATTGTCAAGATATACTTTTGGTACAAAAATTCACTTCCGGTTTTGAGATGACCGGAAGTTAAAATTTACTTTAAGTTTTAGACCCCACAATGTATATATAGATCGAAAGGTCTCGTCGAGACGAATCTAAATATGTACTTCCGGTTGCGATCCGATACCGGAAGTGACCCGAAACGCGCATAAAACGTCAAGATAGAGCAAATCTGACACCGGATTCGTGATCAGCATGCAAAATTAACTGCTAAATGATTTTCATGTCGACATTTGATGAACTAAAAATTGCATTCCGGTTTTGAGGTCGACTTCCATAATCACTTTTTTTTTACCTGCATTATTATTGATGAATGTTATGTATATTCTTGCTTATATTGTTTGTATTGATCTCTTAATTTTTCTCGCAAAATAAAAATTTCATTTAAAAAACTCGATTTTGAGTTGGTCCGCTAGTACTAATTAAAAGAAAATAAAAATATAACTTTATTTCTGATTCCAATGGATCACCGTCGTGCGGTCTTGTTATTATTTAGATGTCGTCGATCGGAGTGTTAAATGCAACTATTATATCGTTATGATCGAAAAGTACTGTAAAAGCTCATATAGGTATTAAGCATAGTAACACGCAGATAATTTATCCAAACATGCTTTAGAGAGTGACACATTGACGCCATACTTTTTGTGATTCAGACACTTATTGTAACAGTCCAGCGCAGTTCCAATTTGAAAATATACCATGATCCCTGTTCTGGGTCTTACAAGTACATTTGAAACGCTAGGTGTATGTTTTCTAGTCCCTTACCGCTTTCCAATTGGATTAATAAATAAACCTTACCAAACCTACAGATCTTATCTCTCAACTATTGGTAAACTCGATTCACAGGTATATTGTGGATTTTATACTGATGAATGTAAAAACTTTCTTCTTATAGAATTTAGTTGAAACCATGAGCTTAGTAAACTAGTCACATCGTTACATCGAAATTAGCCCTCCAACCCGATTAATCGATTAAACCGAACTATTTTATATTTTTGATTCCATTTGTGAGTATATTACGTGTTTTCAACCAATTTTTTAATAATTATAAAAGTTTCTGCAGCGTAAGTCAATATTAGGAGTACGCACTATATAAAAGACTCTTTTATCAGTATCGGCATGTTGATTTTAAATATGGTATTTATCTGATTTCAATACAACCTATGTCTACTTTATCTACTGCATCATAATGACCTGATCTAAGATTCGTCGTTATTTTGTTCGGTTTCTGGCAATCTATTGCCGTCTTCTGATTTTTAATACCCTTAAGTCGGCCTCAACTCCATCCAACCACCTAATCCGCAGTAGGCATCGGCTTCTTCTTTCAACAGGTATTCCTGTCGTTAGCTTTTCAGCGATCGTGATAACTAGCATTAGTATTATGTGTCCAGCTTATCTAAGTTGTTGTGTTTTTATGAAAGTTACGATGTCTGGTTCATTAAAGAGTTGGTATAATTCGAAGTTATATCTTTTGCGTCACTGCCCTTGGTCGGTTATAGCTCCAAATATTATGCAGAGTATTTTACGCTCGAATATACCCAAAAACATTTTATCTTTTTTCGGTTAGGGTCCATGTTTCTGCTTCATATGTGACTACCGGCCTCAGCAGTGTTTTGTATATAATTTTCGTTCTTCTTTAGGTTTATTGAATGGAATTGTTTTTGGAGTCCACAGTATGCTCTATTTGTAAGGTTTAGTTGCCTTTTAAATTCTTCTCTTCTTTTGTTAGTACTATTCACCAGCAGGCCAAGTTATGTCAAGCTGTCAATACGTTTAAAAATGTGACTTCTGACTGTTTCCCATTTCTCGTTTTCTATGGAATCCTTAGTCATTATCATAATCATTAGACGTTTTTAGTCCACTGTTGAATATAGGCCTTCCGTAAATCGATTTGCATCCGATCTGGAGCACCTTGAATCAAATTGTGCTGGATGCGTTTGATGTCTTCCGATCACCTTATGTTTCTGCTAATAGTCAATGCTTCTGCTCCATACTTATGAACTGGGAGTACACATTTGTCAAAGACTTTCCTTTTCAAGCACATGAGAATATCTGATCTAAAGACCTTCCTGAGTTTTCCGTAAGCTACCCATGTTAGTCCTATTCTCCTGTTTAACTCTGTTGTTTGATTGTCTCTTCCTAATTTAATCTCCTGGTCCAGATACTTATAGGTTTACACTTATTTACTTTGCGTTCTATTAGTTAAAACGTTTCTGGTCAGTACAAGGTTGGTTATGTATTGTGTTTTGGAAAAGTTAATTTTAAGACCAACTCATAGATAAGAGCTATAAAAGTCTTGAAGAAATTGGCAGGCATGATCTACATGGTCTGCAATAAGGACTATGTCGTCTAGAAAGCTCTAGTTGTTCAGAAACTCCCTATTTATGTTGACTCCAATATTTTTTCAAATATTTTTCCTTCTTAGAGCGACCTGTTTCACCGCCGTTCCCAAGACTACGAAATATTGCTCAAAATCTCGCTTGCTACGTCCTATTATGCCATACACATCTACTTCAGTTTTTAAATATTTCAATCAATTTTCTGTGTTAAACTCTGTCGAAAGCCTTTTCTTAATCAACAAAGCACACGCTTTTCCGTAAGTCTCGGAAGGACGTGAGCTGTATACTGTCTACAGTGTTTTTATTATTTAAAGATTTATTGGTACGGTGCTTTGAGAGTAGATGTGATGTGATCTTTCTATGGGTAGGTATCAATGTAATGCTATAAGACTACGAAACCAAAGAAAACCAATTTCTTTGTTCCCTTATGATAGCTAAATTGATATTTACAAAACTTAATTTAAAGGCTCCAAAATACTTCTCCGGACGTTTCATACTACAAGTTCTTTGCAATTTTCTTGGTAGATATAATATTTTACGCTTAAGTCATCATCATCATCAACCTGTATGCGTCCACTGCTGGCATAGGTCTCCCTCAGCTCTTTTCATCTGCCTCTGTCTTGTGCGGCTTGCTTCCAGTTATTGCTAACACGCTTCAGGTCGTCAGTACATCTAGTTGGTGGACGTCCTCTGCTTCGTATTGCTTCTTGTCTTGGTCTCCACTCGCCAATACATTTTGTCCATCAGTTATCTGATAATCTGGCGACGTATCCTGATCAATTCCACTTTAGCGACGCGATTTATTCGATGACGTCTCTTGTTTTGTTCTACGACATATTTCTTCGTTTGGGATTGGGACTTTCAGAGAGATACCCAACATCTACCGCTTCATAGCACTCTGAGTCACAAGAATCTTAGTCACTACCTTTTTTTGGGTGTTAATGTTTCAGCTCCATAAGTAAGTACAGGTAACACACATTGTTCAAAGATTTTCCTTTTGAGGCATATGGGTAGATCCGATTTAAATACATAGTTTAATTTATCAAACGCTGCTCAGGCTAATTCTATGCAACGTGAGAGCTCACATGTCTGGTGATCTCTGTCGAACCGAATTTCATGTCCCAAGTACTTATACGATGTAGTCTGCACAATATCCTTTTCATCAAGGAAGCGTGATATAATTTTTCAAACATTATTATTGCATCATTCATACGATCGGCTATAAGAACGATGTCATCTGAAATTTTAAATGACTGAGCTTCTCTCCATTTATTATGATACCATGCTTGTTCAGATGTGCTTTCCTATAAGTATTGTCTAAAAGCGTAGTGAATAGCTTTGGAAAGACGGTGTCTCCTTGCCGTACTCCTTGCTGTATACAGAATTTATTTATTTCTTGTTCAGATAGGCCTATGCTAACTGTGGCATTTTGGTTGATATATTCGGCATTCAGCCAATGCTTTTAACATTTTCTAATGGCTTATGGTAACGAATGCTTTCTCGTAGTCGACAAATATCAGTGCCAATGGTTTGTTGTATTCTGTAGACTTCTCTATCAGGTTCTTTATCACTAGTAAATGGTCGTTAGTGCTGTGTCCCTATCTAAATTCAGCTTGTTCTCTGGGCTGATTGAAGTCTAATTTAGAGTCCACTCTTTTTTTGGTAATTTTTGTGAAAAGTTTATGTATGTGTGAAAGCAAACTGATTGGACGGTAGCTTTTTTAGATCTGTTATGTCCCCTTGCTTGTGTAACAAAGTAATGACTGCATTGTTCCATTGAGAAGGAGTTTTTCTTTGATCAATGTCTTCGGTGAAATGCTTGGCCAAAGCCTGGATAATTTTATTTTTACCTAGTTTGATCGCTTCAATCACTACTCCGTCATCGCCAGGGGAGTTGTTATTTTTCATTTCTAAAAGTGCCGTTTTGAGTTCGTATGGAGTTATTTATGGTATTAATTCTGATCCCTGGTTTGTGATTTTCGAAAGGGGGCTGACCTTGCCTTTCGTCGGTGCTCCCAAACATTTCGCGATATAAGGATTCGACAACCTCAAGGATTCTGGTTCTATCAGTAGTAATGTTTCCATCTTGGTTTTTTACTTTGTACATATTTTTGTTGCCTATGTTGTTCTTATTTCGCCTCAAAACTTTTAAAATTTTGTTTTCTTGAATTATTTAAGTTATTTCTCTTGTATTGTTTTCTCTTGCGTCTTTTTGGATTGACCGGTGGATATCTTTAATTTCTTCACTGTTGTGTAGTTGGAGCCGTATTTTTCCGTCAGCTGTCTTCTTTTACCAATTAGTTCTTTGGTATTTTGGCTTAGTTTTTTTTATAGGTCAGAACAGTCGGGCAGCACTCCCTTTCCGTTTCTTTTAAAGACTTCGTTATGCCATCATTTGGTTGATCTACATCTTCTATTTTATCTTGCAAGTCTAGTATATGTCTGGTTAGTGTATCTTTATACAGGTCGTTGTTTTCTGGGAGAATCCATTACTTTTTTAGTGTTTTTAGGATCATCTTTGTTGGGTACTCTGATGTCTTTGATTATTTCTTTTCTGTTTGTTATGATATAATCTATTTCATTTTTGATACTGTCCATCTACGCTGAGGCTTTTTATCAAAAAAAGAGTTCATCGTGGATAAATTTTCCTGGTGTAAGAAGTTCAGCAATCTTTGCCCTCGTACATTTCTTTCGCCATATCCATACTTACCCATTGCTACTTTTGCATTATCTTGTTTAAACCCCATTTTCGCATTAAAGTCACCCATAATTATTTTGTAATATACTGGTGTGGCATGTAACGCTGTATCTAGGTCCTCATAAAATTCGCTCGATACCTAACCTGAAATAGAAATCTTAGCTGAAAGAGCAAGGTGCTATTAAATTTTTTTGTCATAATATAAAAAATCTTATTTTTAGTTACTATTTTTTTATTATCTTTTTTTATTGTACGAATTAGTGTTATATTCAAAAACTGGTCTTATGAAAGATTTATAGGTAGGCACACATAAAAATGTTTATGCTTAAAGCTATTGCATGAAGCTCCTGGGAATCTGGTACTTTTGATTCACTTTCTTGAAGTTAAATTTAGACTAAACTGCTAATTTAGTGTTTTTTAACAAACAAACTTGCAATTAGCATTTGGTTTGTTTTTGTGTGAGCATTTCTCCGAAGAGTACAAGATATCTTCAGGTTTCTAGTTTTTTGAGCTTTAATCATTAATTTTTTTGGATTTTGAATAGCAAAATAGAATATTTTGCGTGTTAGAAGAATTAAAAGTGACTTCTAATTCATTGCACTATTTTTTCTATTGAATTGAGATATCTTTGATAAGCATCAAGAGTTTAATTTTTCAGTTAGCTTATATTAATCTCGCATTTCTTATATATTCTAATATGAATAATATTAAGACAGAATTTTATTGTATAAATCAGTGGTTCAATCAAATGGTGATTATTGCATTACATTGTACTTTATACGCCTATTGACAGGGAATAATTCACTGTAGTAAATTTTTGGAGGGTATAATACTTATAAAAATCTAGGATATGTCAATTAAAAAACTAATTTATTTTCATAAATGATATTTACCGCCTTCTTCAAAACCTTGTTAATGAAAGAAAGAAGATTAAGAATAAAAGAAATTGTAATGGTCTTTAGATTAAGTCAAGCTGAAAGGCAGCACCTAGGTGGCATGACATGAAACCGTATTAAAACGAAAGCAATCGCTGATGATGAGACTCCCCCAGGGGGGCTAAATATGTAAACTAATGATGAGGCCCCCCTTGGAGTTTACTAGCTGTTACGTCTTACGGTAGTGCTCATACAAGGACATATACGGCTCGTATTAGTAGGTTTTTTGGTAAGTTTGAGGGGGCGTAACATGGGAACAAACATTATCATTAATATAACACTAATAATGATTTAATATTAAGACAATAAAATACTCTAAATGTTTAAAGTAGTAAAAAAGTACTAATAAAGAAAACTTAAAAAATAAGTTATTGCTTAATAGGAATTAAGTGGAAGCTATATTTTCGTATTAAATAAAATTCTTGAATAGAAATAATATTTATAGATAATGTTTTATATTAATATTAATACTATTTATATATAAAATAAAAAAATGAGAATAAAAATCCTACTTAAATCCCAATGCATTTACATTCATTGAATACATCAATTAATTTTGCAAAATCAACACCGGAAAAGGGTTTTCGATTTAACGCATCTGGTTACGAATTCGCTCATTTTTTTCTGAACTATATTCAAGTCTTCCTATTAGTACACTCACATATTAAAAAAGAATGCCATATTAAAAGTATTGTTCAGTTTTGTTGGCTGTGCATAAGTCCCCCAATTCGATAAAGTATTGATCAAAATATTCGGGCTTGAGGATTATTCTGGGCTCTATACATATTCTGCTTAAGGCTGTTTTATCGGTGCATCAAAACCTAGAGACAGTGTTTTCTCTGTTATTTACTGACAAAATGTCTCGAAATTTGGACACGTTATTCGAAATTATGTTGCCTTTAAACTGATGGTTTTACTTTTTTTATTTTTTTGAAACTTCTGTTGAAAAATTGGAATATACTGTTTAACGTTCTATTATAACCAAACTTTTTACGCCCATCACTCGAAAGATTTTTTTTTCTGTAATCGTTGATTTTTGTTTCACCTTTCTGTGTCCAGTAATAATCGAGAAAAGCGTGTTCCAACTTTAAAGAAAATTGCCTAAAAATACTGAAATCTAATAGTGAAACGTGTTACTCATCATTGGGCTTAGTTTCATCGTTATCGCCTTCGTGACGTCAAATCTCATGAACGTACGGTCAGTTAGTTCGTGTTAAAACTAATTTGAATGGAGAATAATGTATTTGTTGTCATTAAACTACCCGTCGGCCGGCGGCACTGAGTAAAGATGGTCTCGCGTAAGCAGTGTAGAAAAGTAAGTGATACGCCCATTTCAAATCGCAGTTGGCTTGAACTGCTAAAACAGCCTTAAGTCAATCTTACTAAATATCCAAGTTTCCGCTTTCTACAATTCCAACGTATTTTTCAAGTTTCTCCTGGTTCATTTTGGAACGCTTCTATGTTTTTCGTACATGCAGGCCATTTTCGAAACTACTTTGTTGTCTTAAATCCGATATAAGAAAGACCTTCACCGATCTGTTTAATGGATAAAAATTATTTGACAGGTAATTTAGTATGTTATAAATTATAAAAAACAAGGGGCGCCTCATATAATTTTTTCCAGACTATAATTAACTAATATCCATCTGAAATAAAATTTTCATTATTGCCTTCTCCACATTCGCCATCATCTTCCGGGATTTCGAGAGTGCTTTGAACTTTTAAAGGCGTTTGGTCCGCAATAAGTCCTGTTGGTTTTAAATAATCATCTATATGTCAACCACAGTTTTCAGGCTAGGGTTTTGAACATTCCAATTCAGTTGCATTAAGCTACATGGAGTTAACAAAAATAATTGTTAAAATTTTTTGTTGTTAAGATTTGCAGCGTGGTGGTATAGTGTTGAGTCAAAACTTTTAATTTCTTTCAAAAACTATTCGTTGTCTTCATTCGCAGCATAAGTTTTCATAAAATGCAGCATTTACTCTGTTGCAGTCTTTCTTGGCATAAATTTTCGCGGTAAACTCTTGAACAACATTCATCTTTTCGTCAATGAATATGTCGGCTTCATCAGTTAACATTGTAAAAACGGTTTGATACCTTTTATTCTAAAAAGATATTTTTAATTGTTTAATTTTTCTTTTATTATAAAATGCTGTAATGAGTAATTGCAACCTATACGGCTTGTGTCACTGGACAAATTCGAATGTAATTATAATTTCGAATTGTTGCAAATTCCCTGTGTCAGATTCTTCTCGATCGACGATGATAAAATAAAATGTTGAAGTAGTGGAGTAAAATATATTTTTATTGACAGCTACTGAATTATTACACCACAGTTGTTGTTGAGGTAAAAATTTATAATAGACTGCGTCTCAAACTAGTCCCGAACGATATATGTATAATCTCACTAAAATGCTACGATTCATCAAATAAGTGTATTGCCCCCTGCATAGAATAAAAACCTTTGACTTTTGAAAGCTGTCAAATATAATTTGAACCGAGGAAATGATTGCAGGGATTTCCTCAATACATATTAGGCAATCTATAGTTTGCAGAAAGTTGAACAAACTGTAATTAAGCTACTAATCGATATGTTTCACAATTACACGTTGTGAAACTATACAAATTCAGAAAATTTAGATTAATATGAGATTACAAATTAATGGGCTAATTTGTGATTGAACATGTATGTGTATGTTATATGTGTATGTTATATGCAATCAATACATCTACAGTTAATGATATAGCCTTATCATGTTGATCCGCAAATGTTTATTTGGTTGTAACTTATTCCCACCTATCCTAGATCCTACATATACAGGGTGGTTTTTAAGTAATTATACAAAAAGAAACCGTAGATTCTACACTTTAAAATATTACGATTTAAGCCAAATTGCTTTAATAAAATGTTGATATTAAGAAAGATACAGTGTGTTAAAGTGGAAATTTAAAATTTTAATTTTCGCTATAACTTTCATGTTTGTGAACATTTATGTATCAAAATTTATAACTGGGTACTGTTGAACATAAGAAATTATAATTTGATGCATACTTTAATGTAGCTGATAGAGGGCGCCACATATGCTACATATGTGGCATACATTTGCACTTAACTTTTTTGCTCTTTAAGTTACCGGTGTTTGTGATAAAAAATATTAAAGATACATTATTTTAACAAAAAAAAAGGTATACTTAATAACTTCAAAACTCAACAGTTTTCGAGATAATCGAATTTTACAAATCAACTACACAATTGAGATTTGACGCTATTACTCCAGGCAACATAAAATATACTATAAAATATTTTTCACAGTACTATGTCACCGTATGGCACCATATGCAGAACGGATAGTAGGAAAATACCAGGCTGGTTTCAGAGGTGGTAAATCGACAATTCATCAGATGAAACAAATTTTGGAAAAAACGCTGAAATATGGCATTTATACTCATCACATATTTATAGACTACAAAGCAACCTACGACTCTGTAAACAGAAGAGAAATGTTCAAAGCAATGAAAGAACTAGGAATACCAGATCAGTTGGTAAATTTAAACTAACTTAATAATTAACTAACTAAATGTAAAACTAACTCTTGAAAAAGTTGAATGTAGAGTACGACTTCAGGGGGAACTGTCTGAACCTTTTAAAACAAATAACGGGCTGCGCCAGGGAGCCCCTTTCTCCTGTATACTGTTCAATCTGACTCTGGAAAAAGTAATACGTATGTCACGAATCAACCACTGGTTTAATATATAATAAACCAGTGCAAATCCTGGTCTATGCTGATGATATCAATATTGTTGGGAGAACGGAGCTGTACGAGAGGCGTATGTAGCATTAAAAGAATCAGCTACAAAAATGGGTTTAATAATAAACACCAACAAAATGAAGTATGTGAAAATAAGCACGCAGCCACAAATACTACGACCACTTGTTATAGAAAACGATGTCGTCGAAGCAGTGAACAAATTTGTATACCTGGGAGCGCTCCTTAACACTGAAAATAATACTACCG